>NC_057814.1:620413506-620429088 GCF_018294505.1 Triticum aestivum
TTCGGATTTGTAAAAAGCAAAAGAAAATGCTAAAAACTTCAAAAATTAAAATCCTTCGAGATGTAGTTATGTTACTACATCTACTAGTTAGGAAAATTGAAAAACTTAAATTTAGACATGTTTTGCAAAAAGTGTAGGAAAAATGTAAAACGGCTATAACTTTTGCATACGATGTCAGAAAAAAACGTATAATATATCAAAATGTTCAGCACGAAAATCCGCATCCAATTTTGACGGCCTATGGCCTGTTTGCAAATTTTTAGAATCCTCAAATTCTAAAAGGAAAAAAAGTTATGCTCAAATTTCTTTTTTTTGAATTTTTGTTAAATCTGGTCAAACTATGGTCAAACTACTTATTCAAGAAGTATTAGTGTTACTAAATAATTATTCAAGAATATTATTGTTACTAAATAATTATTTCAGTTTTTTTGAATTTTGGTCAAATCTGGTCAAACTGTGGTCAAACTATGGTCAAACAATGGTCAAACTAATTATTCAAGAAATATTAGTGTTACTAAATAATTATTTCAGTTTTTTGAATTTTGGTCAAATCTGGTCAAACTATGGTCAAACTATGGTCAAACTACTTATTCAAGAAATATTAGTGTTACTAAATAATTGTTGATTTTTAGAACAATAGTTTCAAACTCAAACAGTGAAATGTGTGACTTCATGCTCAAGCTAAATTCCTGAGGGTTAATAGGATTGACATCTTACTATTGTCAGGAAAACAACAAGTGCAGACTTGAAAAGGAGGGAGAATAGAACCCGGAAGTTAAGTGTGCTCAGGCTGGAGTAGTGAGAGGATGGGTGACCGTCCGGGAGTTAGATGATTTGGAATGATGAGGGGTGATTAGAGATTAGAGGTTAAATTGAGCAGTGATGAGGGGTGATTAGAGATTAGAGGTTAAAAAAAATTCAGAAATTTGAAAATAAAAAAATTCAAAAAAAAATTTGAAAAAAAAAATCATAAAATTTCCTTTAGTCCCGGTTGGTGTAAGGTGGAGCTCCAGGCTGCGGCCACGTGGACGGCCTTTAGTCCCGGTTCGTGTAAGAACCGGGACTAAAGGGGGAGGGAGGCTTTAGTAACGATCCTTTAGTCCCGGTTCTGGAACTGGGACTAAAGGCCCTTATGAACCGGGACTAAAGGCCATTTTTCTACTAGTGCCTACTGCTGATTGGAGCAATGAGGTTCTCGATTCGGTAGTGAAAAGGGGAATGCAAGATCAAAAAAGAATTGCACCAATATCATGCATGTATAACCATGCGGCATTTTTACAATCATTAAACACACCGTCAATCGGGGAAAATTTGCATCTCATAATCTGTAAAAAAAAATGCATAGCACATATTTACCTAATAAGTAGTAATAATATCGTATCTTCGGAAAATTCATAAGGAGTAAAAATACAGTAAATTAGTAGAGTAGAATGAAAGGGTATCAGTTTATACCCACCGCATATCACGACATAGTTACTACTGATAGTATGACAATACCTGACACATTTCTTCAAAGTTCTGCCAACAATCAGTCACTTCGGTCACAATAATCCTCAAGAAAGGCTACCCATCACCCCGCCATCATAAGCCACAAGAAATATTCGTTCTTATTCCACCTATTTGTGCCAAATCTGTTCCAAAGATGAATGGACCACCTCAATCTTTATACATGTATACATGCCGCTGCAGTGCTGGAGGCAGGGCGGCGACGAGGGGAAAAATCATCCACGAGAAGGCGAGAGGATGCGGCACAACGCATTGGTGGGGATGCCGAGGGCAGCGCTACGAGTTGACGTGATTCCCGCATCCTCCAACACGCAGGTAGTTCCTCTCCGGCGACAGCGACCGCGGCATGGCTGATGCTGTCGTCGCTCTCTTGGACGTCCCCCTCGCCGTCGGCGACCCCAACATCCATGATCCAGCAGAGGAAGGATCTAGCATGCTCGACGCCGCGGCCATGCCGCCGCTGTAGAGCACCACGACCTCTCTCAGTCCTTGCGCAGATGGTGATGGGGGTATCCCACGCGACCAGTGTGGATGAAGGACGATGCGCATAGGCGGCGGCAGCGGTGAGTTTTCTGTTGAGACAGACGGGATCGAGAATGCGAGGGCTGGGGGAGATCGGGCCTAGGACGTGGGTCGCGGTTCTCGTTTTAGTTTTTTTCAAAGCGGAGATGGGAGCGTGGGCTGGTTTTCCGGTTTCCTCGTCCTCGTGCGTGCGGGATGGACTTTTTTTTTTACTGCATTTGATCGAGGGGTGGAACCAGAGAATCGAACAAGGTGGTCGAACCATCACGACGTTCGATCCCCTTTACTAGTAAAGATTAGCCCATCCAGAGATTGTGGATGTACCAATCGATTCACGTGCACACTAACTAACTAGTGTGTTCCTGTGCCTGTGACGGTCAACCTGAGAGGAGTGGAACGCTACACACCACCACCGTACCTCAACATATCGTTCCCATCTCAAAACAATCATTGGTTACAGATGTATCAACTACCTAGTGGACCTGCTGCTGCTGGCACACATATTATTATTTGGATCCTCATTATCTGGCAGAGGATGTAGGACGGGCCGCGCGCCGCCGCCGTTAGACGCCTCCGTCTCCGACGATGACAGCAGTGATGAAGACCACGTCCGGCCCGGCGCGGCGTCCATCGTGGCCTCCAGCGCGGCGCGCGCCTCCTCGAGCAGCTCACCGGCCGGGCGACACGCCACTCTGCCGTCGCTCACGGCGCAGCACCTCAGCCCGAGGAGCGCCACCTCGGTGGCCACCTCCGTCGGCCACCCCCCTGCGCTCGCGTCCACCACCTGCTGCCAGGCTCTGCCCCCGCCGGCGGCGGCCTCCAGCGCCGCCTTCTTCGCCCAACGCGCCGGCAGGCCCGTGACCAGCCGGAGGAGCAGCAGGCCCAGGGCGTGCACGTCGCACTGCGGGGTCGGCTCCCCCGTCGCGACGTACCGCTTGTCCACGTACGCCAGCGCCTCGCGTCCGGCCCGTTGCTGCTCCGCCTGCGCCAGGAGCCCGCGCATGCCGAGGCCGGCGAGTTTAATGGAGGAGCGCCGCTCGTCGGCCTGATCTAGCAGGAGGATGTTCGTCGGACGAACGTCGCCGTGCACCGTCTTGAATGACGCGTGGAGGAAGGCCAGCGCGGAGCAGACCTGGTGTGCCACGCGGCACCGCGCCATCCACGGCAGCGGCGGCAGCGTCCCCTCGCCTCCTTGGTCGAGGCGGTCCTCCAGGCTCCCGGCCGGCACGAGCTCGTGCACCACGGCGCGCGCCTCCGGGCACGTGCCAACGAGCGCGACGAGGCTCGGGTGGCTTAACCTGCCGATGGCGTCGGCCTCGCGAGCGAACCGTGCCTCGCCGACGGCGGCATCGGGGGAGATGACCCTGACGGCGACGCTCACGCCGCGCAGGCTCCCTCTGTACACGCCGGCGCGGCCAATGCCGGCAATGCCGATCCTGGCAGACTCGCCGAAACGGCATGTGGCCGCCTCCAGCTCCGGCAAACCGAACCGCAAGACACTGGCACCATGATCACCATCCGTCACGGGCATGGATTCCACCACAGCTTCAGGTTGCGGGCGAGTCTCTTCGGCCTTGAGCTTCTCCGCGAACGAATCGTCCATCTCCATCGCGTCACCCTGACATTGTCATATCAAACGCACTGTTCACCACCCAGCGACAATGTATCTATCTCACACAATGGATGATCCCACTAAAGTCACATTGTTCTTGCACGTACCGAACCATGGTGTGAGGGCGTGGTCGAGTCGTGGATGCCGACCGGCTCGGCGGCGCCATCGCCGTGCCGGTGCGACGAGGATGCCGATGTCGAGCAGTCGGAGGCGGTTGGCCGTGGGCTGGTGCTCGCCGTGGATGGCTCTCCTCTGCTTATCAGCCCCTCGTCGCTGGCCTCTCTGTACGTGTCAACAAGCAACATCATCGGATAAATGGACAGCACAAAATCCATTGAGACTGTGTCATACATACTAACCAGATAGAGTACCTACCTGGTGCAGATAAGCTTGCCTTTGCAGACGAACCAGATCCTGCAAGAGGGGCTGGCCTTGAGCTGCACGGTGGCCGCCTTCTTGGACTTGGGCGCCCGCATCTTCCTGACAAACAACGTAGCATCCATCACATGCACATTGTCGTGCGCACGCAAGAGGCAGGCGGACTGCGACGTCTGAACTCGCGGCAACCACACGTACATACCTCGAGTAGGCCCGGTCGGCGGCGGCGCCCATGACGAGCTCGCCGACGCCATGGTCGGCGACGAGCTGCACCAGCCCACCCGCCAGGTCGTCGCCGGAGACGATGACCTTGCGCGCGTCCACCTGTAATTATTGTACTCGATGGTTCAATCAGTTGAGCCAACTAATTTGCTGCTGATGACAGCTACTCCTGAACAAAGGAAGGAAGGATAGGAACGAACGCGGTGGGCTTTGCAGATGCGGAGCAGCTGGTCGAGGGCCTCGCTGGCCTCGTCCTCCTCCCACTTCCTGCACGCTGCCACCATGGCTGCTCCCACCTGGCTCACCGGCACCCACGCCCCCACTGCATCCATCCATCCACCGGAGGATAAACAAGGATGGATGAGATCATAAGCTACTCGCTCCATTGATTTGGCGGAAGTAATCGATGAAACACTTACTCATGTTGATGCGGTGCGGCGGGCGGTGGACGTGGGCGAGCACGAGGCGGCGGCCGGGGAAGTTGGCCAGCACCCACCGCAGGTTCGCCTTCCAGTTCCACTGCTCCTTCCCCACCGCGCAGTACACCTCCTCCTCGCCGGCGCCGGCTGCCGCCTCCTCCATGTACCCAGCTAGCTAAACCGGTCGGCCGATCGATCCTTCCAAGTGAGCTTCGTTCTTGGGCTTCTTGCTCTCTCCGGCACTGGCAGGGCAGGGAATGGCGCGCGGTCGAGGTGGGGGTGACAGAGACGATCGACGCGGGATAAAGAAAACAGGGAAGGGGAGTATGTGTAGTGTGTACGTAATCCCGTTGACCAGTTTTTTATTCTTTTTGTACGGGAAACTTGACTAGTCGCTGTTTGGAAGGCCGTACAAGGGATGGGGATGGGGATGGGATATCCTAGGTGAATATGCTCCCACTATACTGGCAGCATGAAAAAAAACCAATTATTAGATGTTTCTTAGTATCATGGATCACTGCATGACATTCACGATGAAGCATACTTAAACTCAGCTACATAATTGGTAATCCACACATTTGACCAAAGAAACAAAATGCTAGAAGAAAATGGAGCATCTAGCTAGTTAGCCCTAAATTATTGGCCTTTTCTAATGAGGAGTTCCCTTAATTGTTACTACCTCCGTCCCATAATATAAGATTGTTTTTTACACTAGTATAGTATAAAAAACGCTCATATATTATGAGAGCAACTAGTTAACGAGCGCTCCTTCGGGAGCCTCGCAACGATCAGCCATTCGCCACGTGTCGCGCTCTGGACGCTCCCTCCGGATTTTTTTTTTCGCACGCGTTTTCGGCTTTTTAAACGGTTTTTTTAGGTTTCTTTGATGTTTTGGTTTTTCCCCGGTCTTTCTTAGCTTTCCGATAAAAAAATTTCAAAAAAAATTTCGCGAAAAAACGCTTTTCCTTTTTTTTTCTTTCGCGAAAGTCACGGTTTTTCTTCCGCGAGACGCACGGTTGTGCTTTAGCGAGAGTCACGGCCGTGCCTTTCGAAAACGGACAAAAACGTGTTTTTCGGTTTTTTTTCTTTCGCGAGAGTCACGGTTTTGCTTCCGCGAGAGGCACGGTTGTGCTCTCGCGAGAGTCACGGCCGTGCCTTTCGGAAAGGGAAAAAATACGCGTTTTCTGTTTTTTTTTCTTTCGCGAGAGTCATGGTTTTGCTTTCGCGAGAGGCACGGTTGTGCTTTCGCGAGAGTCACGTCCGTGCCTCTCAGAAATGGGGAAAAAACGCGTTTTGTTTTTTTCCTTCCACGAGAGTCACGATTTTGTTTCCACGAGAGTCACGGTTTTGCTTCCACGAGAGGCACGGGCGTGCCTCTTTTGGAAAGAAAAAAAACCGTGCTCCCGGTTCGGTTTTTTTGCCCGATTTTTTCGTCCGGTTTTTGTGAAAAAAAAGTTCGTCAAAACCTATCAACATGGGATCTAGTTTTGAAGATCTCGACACGAGGAATCCAATGATGAAAACGGTTCGAGATTTGGACGCACGGTTTAAGAGATAAAACGTTTTGAATAAACGGATCTACGAAAAAAAAAGGGAAAACTCCCAGGTTGCGACAAGTGGCGCGCTGCATGTGCGCCACTTGTCGCGACCTGGAAAAGTGGAGTGTTTTTTGCAACGAGTACTCCTTAATTAGTGATTTCGATATATTATAGGACGGAGGGAGTATCAATTATATGTTCAAGCCACAGAGAATTATGGCCCGGTCATTCCGTAATAAAGAAAGGCCCAAGCTCAAATCGATGCAGATTTGACGACTTTTAAAGAAAATGAAAAGAAAATGCTTCGCTGAGATCAGACGCATTCAGTTTGGCATTCTATATTTGCATTATTCGCCGAGATCAGACTTGGATTGGAGATGACATCACCAAGCTGGTCCAACAATACTATGATAAAGGTATCACTCTTCGTCGCCTTATATAAACACATATACTCGCTTATTTATGAAAGACTGGTCTCCAGTTGCCGCCGAAACATTAGGCCTATCAACCTGCTAATATCATCTACAAAACCATCTCAAAATCAATTGGTAATAGACTAAAATCTTACCTCCCAACAACATTCATCCAATGCAGCAGACTTCCACGCAGGTGGCAAAATTTGTGAAAATGGACAAATCTGGCTTTTTTTTAAACTTTAGCACATAATGGATCGAATACAAAATTTACTCCCTTTTGACATCGTATAAAGGCTCGGCCAATTATTAGGATCAAAGGGAGTATTATAAAATGGCCCATTTTGCATGACGCCCAAGGTGTCGTGCTAGCTGCCATGGCGCCCCAGTTCCGGTCGTCACGCTATCTAGGCCCAGTTCTTTTCAGCTTTTGATTCTTCAGAATCTGATTTGGGTAGTTGATTTCTTTCTGGGCTGAAGCCCATTAACTGTGCAATCTAGCCCTCCTCTCTCTCCTCTGATTTTTTAATACTTTTTTTGTTTTTATGTGCTTTTGCTTTTGCTTTATTTTTCTGATTCTCTTTGTTAATTGGTTTTATTTCTATTTTGTGGATATTTATCTTATTTATTTTTGTTTTCTGTTTCTATGGGTTTTTTTTCTTTTCTCCATTTTCTTTCCTTTATCGGTTATTTTTGTTTTTTGTGGTTTTTTTGGTTAAGTGTAATTATATACAAAAAATACTATATAATATGTGCTAAAATTTTATGATTATTAGCAAAAATGCTTGTGCATTGCACCGGGAGAAAAAAAATCATCACCCCCGTAAGCATAGCCTATTACACGAGTAACTGTTTGATTTATGACCTAGTGCTTAATAGCCCGTTGATGCACAATTAGCTACCCTTTGTTCACTTTTATAAGTCTTTGTAGATGTTTCAGACAGTGAGCAAAACAACTCCATTTCATTTGTCTGGAACTACTTATAGAAGTGAACGGAGGGAGTACATCAAATAAAATTCAGATATCAGTTGCTATTGCCAACTTTTCCATAACAACAAAACTTTCTCCATTTCATATGTTGTTGCCAAAAGAAACATAGTTTAAGCAACGCCATATACTTCTAAAAGGCTAAAACAACTACAGGTGAACGCAAACGCAAGGCAAACTCTTTAGGGCTACTAGAAGTCTATAATCATAGTGATCAGCGACCACTCTTGGCAGATATTCTTTTGAAGTATCCATGTTAAAACGATATGGCACACCATTTATATACAAACTGCTTGTGCGATTCAGAAGTCTGAATGCTTGTATGGCATCTTTGTACCAAGAAAAAGAGATGACCACTCTTTCTTCTGTGGCTTGATGTATTGTTCGTTCAGATGTAAATTCAAGCTTCTGACTAATGGCGCTGAGAATTGCTTGAAGTGATTGCTGACCAAAATGTGATAGTGGCTCAATGACAAAAGGGTAGTGAGTAGTGACATACGATGCACATTCTTGTGGATCCCTGTATATCTCCCATGAATATTTCTTTGCTTGACTGATTGTTGATATCCATGGCTGTGCCAGAAAAGGAAAATTTTAAATTAAGGACTGTGAAAATCATATACTGTACTGTGATATGTATGTGCAAAAGAAGCACAAATGTTTTGCTGATCAAGCATGACAACTTTGTACTCCGTAAGTTTGATAGAGAAGGGAAGTTTATTACTGTTTTATCTATGACCATGAATACTGTGAGCGAAATGCGTCGCTAAAATAAGCAGATAATATTTTTTTCGGTTCTAGTGAGCATAGAGCAGTTGTGGATCTTCCTAAAATAGCATGAGTGATTTATGCTATGGCAGAAAGTAGCTAAAAGAAATACCAGTAACGGAAAAATAAAAAATCCAGGAAATGGAGAGATTATACTTGCGGGTGCAGGGAAAAGTGGCAAATTCAAAGAATGTACTTTCATTTAGCCAACAGATAAAATGTTTCTGTTCTCGTGAGCAAACGGCTAGAATGAACCTCATGAAAATAGCATGAGTAATTTATCCAGGGGCAAATAGTAGCTAAAAGAAATACTACTGACGGAAGAACAAAAAATAAGGAAATGGAGAGATTATACTTGTGAGTGCATGAAATATTATTCCAAAGGAAGTAATTTCTTTTAGCCAATCACTCAAAGCAAAAGATTAGTGCAATGGGTAGAAAGTACACACCTTGACAGAATATCTTGTTCTTGTAAATCCTGTGCTCTACAAATTTCTGAAATCTGCCACTGAAATTGTAAAAAAATCTTGCCACTGAAATCTGCCAGACTGTCCACATAAGTTCTTCACTTTGGTCATAATCCAATTGATGAAAATAAGGAACTCTGCTAGTTGCATATCTTTTAAAGCAAGAAATTAATTAATAATTACACCTCTCTATAGTCCGTATTTTCATCCAATTGGGCTTCTGCACCAGTGTCTACTCATTCACAATATACAGACGAATTTAGATAGCAGAACATTGTAGATCAGAAGGAAACTTTCAGGGTAAAATCCATGTCAACAAAAAGAACAGACATAGAGCCATCAAGAGATTTGGAGCCACAAAAGTAGTAAGGAAAAGGAAGAAATATGACGAAGAGAAGGGCATTTTTGCTCGGTAGTACTCACTGATCCCTGCTGAAGAGAAAGACATGAGACTGGAAGGAGAAGCTGCTCTACGTTGTGAACACACCCATTAGTTCATGCGCATAAAGGGAACTATCCTGGAGCAAAATCAACTGAAAAAATTGACGTCAAAAAGAGAGGAGTATATCTTGTAAACTCAAATTATAGCTACAGCAAAACAATCCTCGACTTTATCTAGCAAGGGGAAAATTCAGAGATGTACCTATTGAGGAGGTGTTCATGTTGGGCAGACGCGAGGCACTGGATGTCGAGGGGTACAGGGGTGTACAACACAGGCGGCGCTGGGGATTTGGCCGCTGCTGATGAAAGTATGTCGTCTCTGATCTCAAGCACCACCAGATGGTGGTAAAACTTCAGTAGTAGAGGACACCCGACCGACAACATCTAAAGAAACACAAATCGTTAATTCACTCTAGCTTATTTTCCATAGGAAAACATAAGCACACAAAAGGAATTGTCAGAATTAGTAGCTTCATATGAGAAATCAAATGGGAAGACAAACGGTAGTACTTAATAATAAAGTGGCTAGGATACACACACAGATCAAATATTCTTTCAGTGAGAGAATATTCTGCTCGCGGTTCATGATTTCCTCTCCGAGCAATTGAATCTCCACTATCAGTTCCTTTGTCTACAGGAATAACAACAACAATCACACCCTTGAGCATGCAACTAAAACTCTACTTTTTTGCCAACAATCTAGAATTGTGCTTGGAACCGTAGGGAGTGAGGGGACACTTTCCCTTCTATATTATGTTGACCTAACGCTTGCTCTTCTTTTTTACCACTAAAATAAAGAAACTCGACCAATTGCACACACAAAAAATTCTTGGTTAAATGTTTTTGTGCAGGGGAGCTGTGGGAGAACAAACCTTAGTTGGTAAGAGCTTATGACCAGTAGATAAGAGTGCTTGACGGCCGCGTGATCGCCCGGTCAAGCATGTTATAGATGGACCCAAACCTGTCAGAATCTAAAATTCATGAAGCATGAACAAACAAAGGTAAATTTTATTGCCATCAAAAGGCCTCCGGACCTAATTTTAAATGGAAGGTTGCAAAAACATGTCATGGAACAAAATTAGAAAGTTCAAAATATGGTGCAAAGTACTTGGTTCAAGAAAAACTGTTGCACGTCAGCCAACAACTGAAGAAGAGAAAACGATCAAGAAAAAGCTAAAAGGTCTTACATTAGTGAACGGATGGAGTATTATTTAGTGTCAGATTCTATACTGATTACTGAATTACCACATAGTTAGTTCCTGGTCACATTTTCACAGAAGCACGACGGCAGAAATTGACCAAAGCAATGATATACAAACAATGTATTGTTGACTTGTTGCACACAATAAAATGATCTATACATGTTAATTCTACCAAGGAAAAATGTATGACATGGTTGCTTGCAGAATTGGTTCACTTTGCACAGCTTCACTTGAACCATCTATAAAATTGTACCTGTTCATTATCGGTTGGGCATTGACAGAAGTCCTATGTAACTGAAGGCGTCAAGGTGGTAAAACAAAATTAGTTATGTGGTTAATTCCAGTATAAAACCATGCCGAATAAGTGACTCTGGTTATGGTACCTGCACAAGTGGATATGATGAACAATCTTGTTAGCAAACCACAAAAGTTAACAATTGATAGTTTCAACCTGTACAACAGATGATAACGCAAAAACTCACCTGAAGCAAAACTATTTTTTTTCATGCAGTTTTTATAGGCAAGAGTTACCACAGTTCATGGAAAATACTGCGGTTTAATCGATGGCCATTGGCAAACATGATTTCTTCACCCCTTAATCATGATGTGCAGAAACTTTGCTGATGTGGTTATAAGACATGCGTACCAAACATATGTGTTGCTTAAATACTTGTTGGTCTTCAGTTCAGTTGTAGGTGCTAAATACTTGCAGTCAAGAAATACCAAACCACATATTGGAGAGCAAGTCTTTCATTGAAAATAATCACCAAGGGAGCTAGCTTGAGCTAAAAGAATTACTGAAGCATGCTATATAACATAAATTTTCCCAAAATATCATAGAAAATTCTATCAAAATCGCATGTCCTGTCTAAGAAGTATTTCATAAGAGTTGGTCCCTTTTTAGATCCATACCGAGAGAACATTTTGCTACCCACAAAATCCATAGGAAGAAACGATCGAGAGAGCATCCAGTAAAACGATGACTCACACCTCTTGACGGAATTAACAGTCCAGATTGGACCAAAGAAGAGAAGGGGTGGATTTTGGGGAGCAAGACCTGCGGATGTAGATGACGTCTCGGCGCCTTCTTCAAAGTTGCATGAGCAGCGCCATCTCTGCATTGACCCGCAGCCTCGCACCCGAGTGCCTCCCTGGATCTTCGCGTCCCCGAGCAGGAGCTCCGCGCCCGTGCACCGATCCAGTGCCGCCGGAGAACCAACCACGGCCCGCCTCCCTCTTCCTTTCTCCTTCCCTCCCGTGCTCTCTCTCTCCATGTCTCTCAGCTCACTCTTTGCTCTCTCAGGAAGCAAGCTCGCCACCCCGGAGTTGAAGCCGCCGCCGCCGGTCGCCCCGCCCTCGACCGGATCTGGACCCTCCCTGCCAGGATCCACGCGCCTCCTCTTCCTCCAGCGCCTCTCCTCGCTCGCTCATCCACTCGCTCTCCGTCTCCGGGCGCCTGCTCCCGCACTTTCTGCTGCTCTCCTTCCCTCCCTCCCTCTCCGACCCGCCCTCCCCGCTCCTTCCGCCCCTCAACTTCTGCTGCTCCGCCATGTGTGTGGATAAGATGAAACAGAGGAAGGAATCGCCGGTTGGATTCTTACAAATGCAGGGTTTTTCTGTAAAAATGAAACGTTTTCTCAGTTCGACTTAAAGAGGGACTGCGGGTTCAACTATCAAAAAGTACAGGGGCTTTTCCGCAAAAACACCGTGACGGTGATACCGACAGCCTCAACCCGTGCTTTATTATTATTATTATTATATTATTATTAGGAAGAGATATGTACACTAAAAATGCGCAACTTCTATGCAAATTGTTTGCAAAATATTTCATTATTTGTTTTATTATTTTCAATTCCTTTCTTCTTTAATGGGAAACCAATGACACTAATTCATCGTTTCTAGAAAACTTCACTATTTTAATTTTGTTTTAGTTTTTATTCCATTTTCTTTATTCTTTAAGGGTAATACCATACCTCTAATTCATTCCTACTTAGGATTTTTTTTTGTGTGAAATTTCACTATTTGTGCTTATTTTTGCATATTATAAAAAAGCGCAATTTCTATTCAAACCGTGTGCAAATGTTATCATTATTGTCTTTTTTTACTTTTCTTTCTTCTTAAACGGTAATACCGATACCACTAATTTATTATTTTGATCCGGAGAAGTAGAGACACCATGGATCAAATAGCAATGCCACTAATTCATTCTTTCTTTAGATAATTTTGTTTTTGCAAAAAAATTCACTATTATGTGTTTATTCTTGCATATTATAACAAAGCGCAATTTATGTGCAGATTGTGTGCAAACTTTGTCTTTATTTTGTTTTAGTTGTTTATATCATTTTCTTTCTATTTAAGGGTATTTTTGCTTCACTTTTTTATTTCTGTTTTCTGTTTCTATGGGTTTTTATTTTTCCCATTTTTTTCCTTTATTGGTTCTTATTGTTTTTTGTGGGTTTTTGGCTGTGTGTAATTATATACAAGCAAATACTATATAATATGTGGCAAAATTTCATGATTATATGATTATTTTTGCATAACACGATAAAGTGCAATTTCGTTGCAATGTTATGCGCATGTTTTTTTAGTTGTGTTTCTTCTTAAAGGAAATACATTATTTCAGTTACACTCTATGGAAATTATAGTAGAATGCAAAAAATGCACTATTATATGCTAATTCTTTGCATATTTCAACAAGTGTAATATCAATGCAAATTGTGTGCAAGTTTTGAAAGTTTTTTAATTTTCATTTTTTTCTTCTTAAAGGGTTTCATTCTTTTTTAGTAAATTTAATTACTTTGATTTTGTTTTAGTTATTTTCTTCTGAAAGTGTAATACCAAGGCTAGGTGTTTAGTCATTGTAGCTTGTTTTTCCGTCGGCCGTGACATCTTTTTATCTTTATTGTTTTTGTGCTCCTTTTGTGAGCTAGTTCTAGACCCCAGATTGTGTTTACGTACTTTAGGTTAATAAATTGGTTGCATGCATCACTCTGATGCAGAGGTCGGGGACTTTCCTTCTTATAAAAAAAATATATGCATTTTTCTGTCATTGTTTGTTTTATGCGTTTTTACATTTTGTTTCTTCTTTTGTGCAACGCGATATCATGCCACTAACCATGGCCAGCCAGCTCACGCACGGACAAAGCCAGCCAGCTCATGCCACTAACCATGGCCAGCAAGCTCACGCGCGACGTGGGGCTAGCTAGCTCAAGCATGGACGCAGCTGGAGCTAGCTAGCTCACGCGCCACGGCCAGCCGAAGCTAGCTAGCTCACGCGCGCGCACGCACACGACACACCACACTACACCAATGTTCTATGGGGTAAAAAAAGTGACTGACCCATTTCACAGATTCAGTCGACTGACTGGCAGTCAGTCCCCAGGTCTGCACAGTTAATATGGGTAGGGTCCTCCTTCCAAAACAAAAGGTAGGGTCTACCCTTCAGCGAGTTGTGAAGATCTAAGGGCTAAGCTTGTTAAGTATATCAAATCAATGGTTAGATATTTTTGATTATTGTGAATTTTTCTAGTATATTTCTCTATTTTTTATCCGTATTTTGCTTTTGATGTAAAGTAATAGTAGACCTTTTAGATAAAGTAATGTAAGACGGAAGAGGATTTGTAGCATGTGGGTGCTCCACACCCCTATATGAACATTAAGTTCAAAATAATACTGGCAAATTTAAAAAATAAATATGGGGTTTTAGGATACGAAACCTGGATGCTCAACCTATACTTTTGTGTGAAATTTCGTGAAAAAAAATAGTAGGAAACATATCTTTGGCGAAAAAGACAAAACAAATTATGTATAGAAAAAAACTGTTTGTATGGATTTTTTAAAATTAGTTCGGACTGCTTTTTTTTGCCAGGGATACCTTCATTGGTATTTTTCTACGGAACTTCGTACGGGAGTATATAGGGCACCCAAGTTTGAGATCACAAGATTTCGGATGGATGGTTAGGTGGACAGTTCCGATGCTCGTATTTATTTCTGGATTTATTTTAGAATTTTCTGTGATGTGCATTCAGCGGGAGGAGACGTTCCCGACGACTACGAGGCGTTCTTGGTGACTTCGTCAATATCAAGATGATATGTCTGCTCAGTCTCTCGGACGTGCCTATAGGGGTAGGTATGCGTGTCTGCGTTTATAGAGACGGATGTATGCGCGTATACATGAGCGTCTGCGTTTGTATTATGTCAAGAAAAGATTTCAGTTTTTTCTGTATTTTCCTGGTATTTTTTAATTTAATTTTCATAAGGGGGCAAAGCACTCAAGTGCTCCTGTGTATTTTCCAATATAAGACGTTTTAGATTACTACTTTAGTACTGATCTAAAACGTCTTATATTATTTTACAGAGAGAATGATAGATGGATAGATCTTGGTAAATCACGCTTGACGCTTACGCCTTCAGCATTACAGCAAATGAAATGAAGGGTCAAGACCACAATAACAGCACTAAGATTCAGTGATTAACCTACTCCATTTCATCGACTTACAGAGCACAGAACCAAACCAAGCAACAGATACTCAACTAGGAAGCACATCAGCAGAGGGAACGACATGACAGGCAGGTTGTTCTCTGTTTCCAGCACACATATCTACAAGCCACACGTATGCAAAGCTTCTGATCTCGTCAGGCCCCGATACGACCGGCTGCGGCGAAGACTGCTTCAGACCCTACTTGCTCTTGCTGCTCTTCGACCGAAGTTCCGCGGCCCCGGCCTTGATGCTGGACTTGGCAAGCGACGTGGGTTTCAGGACTTCGGGTTCAATGCCTGCCGGAGCTTGAACACGGCCTGTTGAGTATATTATGTATGTATATATTTGTGTATAGAGCTCACCTCCTGTTTTCTCCGTATAGTTGAGGTTGTGGCCTCTCTCTGTACTTATTTATACGTGCCTGGTGCATCGATCAATACATCGCGATTGCACAGCTCACATCTTGCCCTTCTACATAGTATCTATCGCAGCACGATCCTAAACCCTAAGCCGCCGCCGCCGCCGTTGTCCACCGCCGCCGCCACCCACCGCCGTTGCTGCCGCGCCCTCCCGCGCCGCCGCCACTGCCGCCAGTTGCCGCCGCCTCGCCCGCCTCCCCACAGCC
>NC_057814.1:620429297-620440615 GCF_018294505.1 Triticum aestivum
TGCTCTCTGCGCCGCCGCCACCTGCTGCCGCCGCCGCTGTCCCGCTTCCGCCCCTCCTCCCTGCTCGAGCCGCCGCCCTCCTCCAAAGCCGCCGCCAAAACCCTAACTCCCCCCACCCGCACCACCTTCCCCACCCGCACCATGAGCTCCTCCTCCTCCACCGTCTCCAACCCGTTCGCTGGTCCCGATGTCACCCTCGTCCGCGACCTCAACATCCATGAGCGTGTCCCGGTGAAGCTTGATCAAAACACCGCGTCCTACTCCGCTTGGAAGCGGTACTTTTCGCTTGTGTCCGTGAGTACCTCCTGCATGGCCACGTGGACGGCACCGTGGACTCGGCCCTCATGATCAACGACGAGGAGTGGATGATCCTCGACGCCACCATCATTCGCTGGTTCTATCTCACCATCTCCAGCGACCTCTTCCATACTGTGGTGGACGACGACGACGACGCATACGCGGTCTGGACCAAGCTCAACGGCCTCTTCACCGACAATAGGCTGCAGCGCAAGGTCCTTCTCCACAGCTAGTTTTATGGGTGCCAGCAGCTTGACTCGTCCATCGACGATTTTTGCATGCGCCTCAAGAAGCTTGCCGATGAGCTCCGTGATCTCGGAGAGACGATCGGCGACGAGCTCCTCATCAGCACCCTCACCGCCGGACTCAACGAGGATTTTGGGAACGCCGCCTCCAACCTCACCCTCATCCCGGAGCCTACCTTCGCTAAGGTGGTGGCGTACCTCAAGCTGGAGGAGCGCCGGATGCGGATGGCGCGGACTCGCGCGACCCACACTGTCCTCGTTGCCGGCACCCGCGGGGGTCAAGCCCCATCGCCTCCGCGCCCGACGCCGCCCCAGCCGGCGGCGCCCGCTTTCCTGCCCGGCTTCCAGCCCGCCCCGGCTGCTCCCTTCCCGCCGCCCCAGTCGGCGGCCAATGGGGGGGGGGTCGTCGCGGTGGCCGTCACGGCGGCCGCAAGCAGGGGGCGCTGGCGCTCAGGGAGGAGCACCCCGCCCGCCGCAGCAGGCCTATCAGCTGGCCCCGTGGTACGCCGGCCAGAATCCATGGACCGGCGTTGTGCATGCCTACTCCATGCCGGTTCCCCGTGCCCCTGCCCCGGGTATCCTCGGCGCCCGGCCACCGTCGCACCAGGCGTTCAACGTCGTGCCTCAGCCCTATGCGGCGCCCTACGGCCAGCAGCAGCAGCCTGGCGGGCTGCCGCTGCTGCCCCTGACGGCCCCGCCGCAGCCTCTCCCGCCGGCGCCATGGGACCCGGCCCTTCTGGCGTCTCTTCACACCGCCCCTTCACCATCCAGCTACACCGGTGGCGGCGACTGTGAAAGGATCGAGAAGAGGTGTCTAGAGGGGGTAAATAGACTCAAGTCAAGAAAAGTTGCAGTTTTTAATCTCTCTTAAGTTGATGTGGAGTTTAAGCACAAGTTTAAACATTCACAATACTTATCAAGCAAACATGCAAGCATACAAAGAGTATATGAGCAGCGGAAAGTAAAGCATGCAAGTTGCAAGAAAGTAAAGAGAAGGGATTGGAGTGTGCAAACGCAATTTGGAGACACGGAGATTTTTATCCATGGTTCCGATAGGTGGTGCTATCGTACATCCACGTTGATGGAGACTTCAACCCACGAAGGGTAATGTTTGCGCGAGTCCATGGAGGGCTCCACCCACGAAGGGTCCACGAAGAAGCAACCTTGTCTATCCCAACATGGCCGTCGCCCACGAAAGACTTGCCTCACTAGGGTAGATCTTCACGAAGTAGGCGAGCTCCTTGCCCTTACAAACACCTTGGTTCAACTCCACAATCTTGTCGGAGGCTCCCAAGTGACACCTAGCCAATCTAGGAGACACCACTCTCCAAGAAGTAACAAATGGTGTGTTGATGATGAAATCCTTGCTCTTGTGCTTCAAATGATAGTCTCCCCAACACTCAACTCTCTCTCATAGGATTGGATTTGGTAGAAAGAAGATTTGAGTGGAAAGCAACTTGGGGAAGGCTAGAGATCAAGATTTATGTGGTTGGAATGGAATAGCTTGACCTCAACACAAGGGTAGGTGGTTCTCTCTCAGAAAATATGTATTGGAAGTGTAGGCAGGTTCTGATGGCTCTCTCCACGAATGAAGAGTTGGTGGAGGGGTATATATAGCCTCCACACAAAATCTAACCGTTACACACAAATCACCAAACTCGGTGGGACCGAATCAGAGAACTCGGTCAGACCGAATTGGTTCATAATGTGATCGTTAGGTGTTTCGGTGGGACCGACATGTCAACTCGGTGGGACCGATATCATTAGGGTTAGGGCATAACGTAATCTCGGTGAGACCAATTTTGGTAATAGTCAAACAGAGAGTTGGTCAGGCAAACTCGGTGGGACCGATTCGCTCATCTCGGTTGGACCGAAATGTTACGAAGGGGTGACAGAGAGTTTGCATTGCAATCTCGGTGCGACCGATTGCAAATTTTGGTGAGACCGAGATTATTATAATAGGCAACAGAGAGTTTGCAATCCCATCTCGGTGGGACCGAGATCCCTATCGGTGAGACCGAAAAGACTATGGTTTCTGGCAGTGGCTATGTCAACTGAACTCGGTGGCACCGGATAGAAAGAATCGGTGGGGCCGAGATTGACTTTTGGTTTGGGACAAATTTGGAAGTGAGAAAGTGGTTGAGAGCTTTGGAGCATATCACTAAGCACTTTGAGCAAGCAAGCCATTAAGCAACACCTCATCCCTTCTTAATAGTATTGGCTTCCCTATGGACTCAATGTGATCTTGGATCACTGAAAATAGAAAATGTAGAGTCCTGAGCTTTGAGCTTGAGCCAATCCTTTGTCTTTATCACTTTGAAGGGGTTCCACATCCTCTTGTCCACGCCACTCCATTGTTGAACTTATCTGAAACATACTAGGTAGAAACATTAGTCCAACAAGAGATATGTTGACATTAATTACCAAAATCACCCAGGGAGCACTTGTGCTTTCAATCTCCCCCTTTTCGGTAATTGATGACAACATACATCAAAGCTTTAGATAAAGATATAGAGAACAACAAGTAAAGCTTTGGAAAGACATGTAACATGCATAGGCTCCCCCTATATGTATGCACTCATGTAAATATGGAAGATAGGAGCATGTGAATGCATATGACAGAGTAATCCATGTGTTACATGTATCTTGGCTATATGCATCAGAGCAACTGATTTGAATATAGGAAATGTAACTTCATGCTCATGAGTCCTTCTTGCAAACAGTATGTACAACAGCAAGAGATCCTCATACACATGACTGTGATGCATATACTTACCTTGTGGTCTTGAGTTGGCTTAGAAGAGAATGAACCTGAGTAAACAAGGTTAGATAACACAGATACATCTACTAGCTGGAGCAAACAAAAGAACCACAAAAGTACCAAGACTGGGATGACATGTATAAAGTGAGTACTGAGTACTCTGTTGATATAGGCATGTCCCCAAAAGTAAAGATGTGCAATAAAATCAGAGATTTCCTTCCCCTAGATGTCTTGCTCCCCCTGAATCTTGCATCAGATATTGGGAGAAGATAGGGAACAGAAAATCAGAGCAAAAGAAAAGAAACAGAGCTAAAGCAAGCAATCAAATATGAACATGTCTTTCCCCTCTTAAAGACATGTAACTTCTCTCCTCTTGAACACCAAGTATCTGGGGTTTCTTACACTCTCCCCCTGAGTATTCTCTCCCCCTACAGGAATGATTTAGCTTAAGCTTTGATGTAATCTCTCTCCCCCTTTGACATCAATTTCCAAGAAGGGCTCTTCTGGATTTTTATTTCAAGAAGGGTTTGGTCCTTGAGTCTCAAAGCAAAGTAGCAAGTCGAATATGATGCTGGTAGAGACAAGAGTCATTGAGTGGAGCTGGAGCAAAAAGACCGCAGAAACAAGTGGCAAGTTGTCTTTCCTGTAGTGAAATTGGTAGCACCGAGTTGTGTGCTTCGGTGGCACTGAGAGAATTCGGTTGGGACGAAGAAAGCAAGCCGGTGTGACCGAGTTCATCACAGAAAAAAAACACTTGTCACCTCAACTCACTAGGCAATTTAGATCTCACAAGGATTTGCAAGGAATTGGATGCAGAAAATGCAGAACAAAAAGAAAAATAAAATAAAAAGATCTAGATGAAGTTTTTTTTGAAAGGGGAAAACACATATGCAAGAGACAAATGCAAGAGGAAACACAAGAGAACTTCATCTAGAATTGGGCGGTGACAAGGTCACCTATGTTAGAGTATATTGACATGAGAGTCAAGTGAGGTCACTTGATCTTTGGTCATACTCATCGTTTAAGCTCAAAATGGGGTTACTATTTTTTGTTTAAGCATCTTGATGTATTCACATCTTGTTGAGTTGCTTTACCCCATGACTTGGAGTAAAGCTTCTCTAAGATGGAATAACATACCTTGGGTGGTGGTGTTGATCTTGGTCATGTAGTTGAACTTGTGTGGGTTGCTCAAGGTTGATGTAGCTCATCAAGAGTTGGGAGCACCACTTGGAATTTGAGTTCATCTACCTACATGGGTTAGTTTTGCAAGGAAGAGCACTTGTGTATCCAAAATGACAATCATAAAATTTAACATAGAATTGGTCAAAGGATATATTTGAAGAGATTTGTGCTTCCTTGTCTTCAACCACCATTATGTAGAGACTTGATGATGTAGAGATTGCTCAAGATGTGAGTGAGTTGCAATCTCATGGATTTAGAATCATCCAAGTACCTACAAGGGTTAGATAGCATGCAAGGGTGCAAAAATATCCAAGACATATAGATAGCATCATGAAAGAAATATCAAGGATTAGTCAAAGGGTCATTCCTTGCATGTATCCAAATGGAGTTCCTACTCCAAGTTTGAAGCATCAATGATGTTCAATTCACCTCTCAAACAGCAAATGACTTTCTCATCAAGCGGTTTGGTGAATATATCTGCTAATTGCTTATCGGTGCGAACATGCTTAAGACCAATGTCCCCTTTGGCAACATGGTCTCGAATGAAATGATGACGAACTTCAACATGCTTGGTTCAAGAATGTTGCACGGGATTGTGAGCAATCTTAATAGCACTTTCATTCTCACAAAGCAATGGAACATGTTTCACATATATCCCATAATCTTTAAGAGTTTGGGTCATCCAAAGTAATTGAGCACAACATGATCCAGTAGCAATGTATTCCGCTTCGGCGGTGGATAAGGATACCGAGTTTTGTTTCTTGGAGGACCAAGACACAAGAGATCTACCAAGAAATTGACAAGTACCCGAAGTGGACTTTCTATCAACCTTGTCTCCGGCATAGTCCGAATCGGAGTAACCAACAAGATCGAAAGAAGACCTCTTAGGATACCAAATGCCAAAATTTGGTGTGTGTATTAAGTATCTCACTATCCTTTTCACAGCCTTAAGATGACACTCTTTAGGGGCTGCTTGATATCGTGCACACATGCACACACTTAGCATAATATCAGGACGAGAGGCACATAGATATAACAATGAACCAATCATAGAGCAGTAGACTTTTTGATCAACCGGTTCGCCGTCCTTAGTCAAGTCAAGATGTCCACTAGTAGGCATGGGTGTAGACATACCTTTGCATTCTTGCATATTGAACTTCTTGAATAAGTCCTTGGTGTACTTTGTTTGAGAGACAAAGGTACCTTCCTTAGTTTGCTTGATTTGCAAACCAAGAAAGAATTTGAGTTCACTCATCATAGACATCTCAAACTTCTCCGACATTAGCTTTCCAAACTTCTCACTAAAATGAGGGTTAGTTGAACCAAATATAATATCATCAACATAAATTTGGCACACAAATAGTTCTCCATTAACCCTTTTAGTAAAAAGAGTAGAATCAATTTTTCTAATTTCAAAGCCTTTTTCAATAAGAAACTTGGTCAAGCATTTATACCACGCTCTAGGGGCTTGTTTAATACCATAAAGGGCTTTGTGAAGTTTGTAAACATGATTAGGTTTCTTAGGATTGACAAGGCCGGGAGGTTGCTTAACATAAACTTCCTCCTCAATTTCACCATTTAGAAAAGCACTTTTAATGTCCATTTGGTACAAGGTGATATCATGGTGATTAGCATAAGCAAGTAAGATGCGAATGGACTCAAGCCTAGCAACGGGAGCATATGTCTCACCATAGTCCATACCTTCAACTTGAGTGTAGCCTTGGGCGACTAGGCGTGCTTTGTTGCAGACGACTTGACCATCTTCATCTTGCTTGTTGCGAAACACCCACTTGGTACCAATGATGTTGTGGTTGTTGTCGGGCTTCTCGACCAATGTCCATACTTTGTTTCTCTCAAAGTTGTGTAGCTCTTCATGCATAGCGTTAATCCAATCCGGATCTTCCAATGCTTCTTCAACCTTCATAGGTTCAATGCTAGAGATGAATGAGTAATGTTCACAAAAGTTAGCCAAACGAGTTTTAGAGCGAGTGATTCTCCCGGTTTGGATATCATCGTAGATTTGCTCGACGGGATGATCTTTGGCGATTCTTGCTCGAACTCGTGGGAGCTTTTGCTTGGCTCGGGGTGGAACATCCTCTTCATCTTGTTCTTCTTCTTGGCCTTCTTCATTGTTGACGTTGTCATTCTCTTGTCGTGGTGGAGAGGGAGGTGTTGATGTTCATCTTGGTGTACTTCCTCGTTTTCTTCGTCTTGGTGTGTCCCACTTGTGGATGCTTCCGTATCGATTCTTGGTTCACCTTGTCGTGAGGTAGAAGCTTCCACTTGGACGGACGAGGTACTCTCCTTCACCTCCGTTGGACGAATCTTGCCAATAGACAAGTCTTGGATAGCTTCCGAAGGGTCTTTGTCTCCTACATCAATTGGCAATTGCTCTACTTGCGAGCCGTTAGATTCATCAAACTTCACATCTACCGTCTCTTCAACCTTTTGGGTGAAAATGTTGTAGACACGGTAAGTGTAAGAGTTTGAGCCATAACCAAGTAGGAAACCTTCATGAGATTTAGGAGCAAATTTAGAACAACGATGCTTATCAAGAATGTAGCACTTTGAGCCAAATACTCGAAAGTATCCAACTTGGGGTTTGTTACCGGTGAGGAGCTCGTATGCTGTCTTGCCGAGTAGCTTGTGAAGATACAAGCGATTTGTTGCATGACAAGCTGTCTCAACCGCTTCTGCCCAAAAGTGTTTTGGAGTCTTGTACTCGTCAAGCATCGTTCTTGCCATCTCAATAAGAGTCCGGTTCTTCCTCTCAACAACTCCATTTTGTTGAGGTGTGTACGCAGCCGAGAACTCGTGTGAAATCCCCTCTTCGTCAAGAAAGGTATCCACATTTGCATTCTTGAACTCCGTTCCGTTGTCACTCCGAACCTTCTTGATCTTCACGTCAAATTGATTTTGGGCCTTCCTAGCGAAGTTTTTGAAGATCTTTTGGACCTGCAATTTGTCATCAAGAAAGAACACCCACGTAAATCTTGAAAAATCATCAACTATGACTAGACCAAATGAGTTACCACCGAGACTCTTGTAGGCATTGGGACCAAGAGATCCATGTGAAGTAGCTTGAGTGGTCTTCTCGTGGTCATGATGTTCTTAGCGTGATGACTTCCACCAACCTGTTTTCCTACCTGACAAGCACTACAAAGTCTATCCTTGTCAAATATGACATCTCTTATTCCAAGGATATGATCACCCTTAATAAGCTTATCAAGATTTCGCATGCCCACATGACCTAGCCTTCTATGCCACAACCAACCCTTAGAAGATTTAGCAATTAAGCAAGTTCTAGGTTGATCCTTTTTAGTGAAATCAACTATGTAAAGATCACCTCTACGTATACCGTTAAAGACCATTTTACGATTGTCTCTTCGAAACACTTGGCAATCTACCTCAGTAAACAGGACATTGAAACCGAAATCAGCAAGTCTAGATACCGAAAGTAAATTGTACCCAAGAGATTCAACGAGCATGACATTTTGTATGGAGCTATCATGTGAGATGGCCACCTTACCTAGTCCAACCACCTTACCCTTTGAGTTATCACCAAAAGTGACATACTTTCGAGGGTTGTCGTTTTCAGCAAGCTCACGGAACATATCTTTATCACTGGTCATATGATCAGTACATCCACTATCAAGGACCTATTCCTTTCCTCCAGCCATGTAGCCGCGAAGATTTGCCATAAGACCAAAGTGTCTCATTGCATCACCAAGATCATAGTCACTATCATCATCCTCATCATAGTATCCATGTTCAACATCAACTTGTGATTGATCAACTCCTAGAGAGGGTAGTTCATTAGATAAATGATCATTGCTATGGTTATCTTTATGAATTCTAATAGCTTCGGAGATGATATTGCTAATGATCCCAACATCTCCTATGGCACGCATGAGATTGGTAAGCTCAAACAAACAATCACCAAAGCTAGGATCACTAGAATTCATCTTACTCAAGGCAATAGACTTATGGAGAATTTCATCCAAATTTTTCAAGGAATAATTTGGAAATCGTTCCTCAAGAAATCTCCATATAGTATAGGCACAATCAAGAGTAGGCAAGCTAGCAATCAAATTTTTGGGCAAACCTCTTATGATAAGATTGATAGTTCTAAGATTGCGAATCATGTCAAGATCCTCTTCGGGTGTGGGATGCAAAGGATCAATATGAGGTGCACAAGGGCTAGTAATGTACTTGTTCAAGTGATATTCATTGAAAATCTCAAGCATTTCATTTTTCCACTCATAGAAAAACTCTCCATCGAGAATAGGCACTCTACGTCAAAGACTCCCCAAAGTAGACACATCCATCTTAATCCAAAGGTGTTTAAACCTAGGCAATGGAGATCAAAGCTCTGATACCAATTGAAAGGATCGAGAAGAGGTGTTTAGAGGGGGGTGAATAGACTCAAGTCAAGAAAAGTTGCAGTTTTTAATCTCTCTTAAGTTGATGTGGAGTTTAAGCACAAGTTTAAACATTCACAATACTTATCAAGCAAACATGCAAGCATACAAAGAGTATATGAGCAGTGGAAAGTAAAGCATGCAAGTTGCAAGAAAGTAAAGAGAAGGGATTGGAGTGTTCAAATGCAATTTGGAGACACGGAGATTTTTATCCGTGGTTCTGATAGGTGGTGCTATCGTACATCCACGTTGATGGAGACTTCAACCCACGAAGGGTAATGTTTGCGCGAGTCCACGAAGGGCTCCACCCACGAAGGGTCCACGAAGAAGCAACCTTGTCTATCCCACCATGGCCGTCGCCCACGGAGGACTTGCCTCACTAGGGTAGATCTTCACGAAGTAGGCGATCTCCTTGCCCTTACAAACTCCTTGGTTCAACTCCACAATCTTGTCGGAGGCTCCCAAGTGACACCTAGCCAATCAAGGAGACACCACTCTCCAAGAAGTAACAAATGGTGTGTTGATGATGAACTCCTTGCTCTTGTGCTTCAAATGATAGTCTCCCCAACACTCAACTCTCTCTCATAGGATTGGATTTGGTAGAAAGAATATTTGAGTGGAAAGCAACTTGGGGAAGGCTAGAGATCAAGATTTATGTGGTCGGAATGGAATATCTTGACATCAACACAAGGGTAGGTGGTTCTCTCTCAGAAAATATGTATTAGAAGTGTAGGCATGTTCTGATGGCTCTCTCCACAAATGAAGAGTGGGTGGAGGGGTATATATAGCCTCCACACAAAATCTAACTGTTACACACAAATCACCAAACTCGATGGGACCGAATCAGAGAACTCGGTCAGACCGAATTGGTTCATAATGTGACCGTTAGGTGTTTCGGTGGGACTGACATGTCAACTCGGTGGGACCGATATCATTAGGGTTAGGGCATAACGTAATCTCGGTGAGACCGATTACACAAACTCGATGGGACCGATTTTGGTAATAGTCAAACGGAGAGTTGGTCAGGCAGACTCGGTGGGACCGATTCGCTCATCTCGGTTGGACCGAAACATTACGAAGGGGTGACAGAGAGTTTGCATTGCAATCTCGGTGCGACCGATTGCAAATTTCGGTGAGACCGAAATTATTGAAATAGGCAATAGAGAGTTTGCAATCCCATCTCGGTGGGGCCGAGATCCCTATCGGTGAGACAGAAAAGACTAGGGTTTCTGGCAGTGGCTATGTCAACTGAACTCGGTGGCGCCAGATAGAAAGAATCGGTGGGTCGAGATTGACTTTTGGTTTGGGACAAATTTGGAAGTGAGAAAGTGGTTGAGAGCTTTGGAGCATATCACTAAGCACTTTGAGCAAGCAAGCCATTAAGCAACACCTCATCCCTTCTTAATAGTATTGGCTTCCCTATGGACTCAATGTGATATTGGATCACTGAAAATAGAAAATGTAGAGTCCTGAGCTTTGAGCTTGAGCCAATCCTTTGTCTTTATCACTTTGAAGGGGTTCCACATCCTCTTGTCCACACCACTCCATTGTTGAACTTATCTGAAACATACTAGGTAGAAACATTAGTCCAACAAGAGATATGTTGACATTAATTACCAAAATCACCCAGGGAGCACTTGTGCTTTCAGACTGGTATATGGACACCGGAGCCACCGCGCTTATGGCCGTTTATCCCGGTAACCTCCACACCTCCTATCCCGTCCACGCTTCCAACCGCATCACCGTCGGTGATGGCTCCTCTCTTCCTATCACTCACATTGGTCATGCTTATTTTCCGTCTAACTCCACTCCAATATCCATGTCTAATGTCTTAGTTTCTCCTGAGCTTATTAAAAATCTTGTTTCTGTTCGTTCTCTTACACGTGAAAATCCTGTTACCATTGAATTTGACGAATGTGCACTACAAAAAAAAGACACATCCGTGACATTTTGGGCCGAACGAAAAAAAATTCTGTCATACATATGACACTTATATGACGATAATTGTGACAAACCCGGTATCATCATAGATGTGGTGGGCTCCTACTTCTATGACAAAAAATCATGACAGAAAATGGGCTTTCCGTCCTGCGCGGGCCGGAGACGCAGCTGCATGACATTCTTTGGGCCGTCCATGACGGAAAATTTCGGGGAGTTCCTGGTTACGGTGGGAGGTCGGGGGCCGAGCGATGCGCGTTTCTCTCGTACACATACGCGCGTGTGTGCGAGGCGTTGGCTCTAACCGAACCCGAGCGAGGCGTTGGGCTCTAACTGAACCCGAGCGATTGCACTGCAGGCTATGCGTTACTGAACCCGAGCGATCGATCTATGGCTGTTAACTGAACCCGATCGAGCGATTCCTTCACTACTGCTGCTAACTGAAGCCGATCGATTGGATGAACAGTGAGTGTT
>NC_057814.1:620441441-620442195 GCF_018294505.1 Triticum aestivum
GTTTCCTCCATTTTGCGGTACGTCACACCCCTCCCGATCAACAGGACCCCGTTCCGAACGTAGGAGGTCTGTTTCCTCCGTTTTGCTGTACGCCAGGCCTCGTTTCCATCGCCTGTTCCGTCCAAGCCCTCCCGATGAACACGACCACACATTCCATTCCGACCCAGCCGGTTGGCTCCCACGCGTTCCGTTGCCTCCCGATGAACACGACGCATTCCGTTGCCTCCCCATGAACACGACGCATTCCGTTGCCTCCCCATGAACACGATGCATTCCGTTGCCTCCCCATGAACACGACGACGACGCTGTTTCTCCGTTCCGACCCAGCCATGTACACGAGCCCTGGCCGTACGTATGCGCGAGTAGGCGTCCGAGACCCCGCCCGTATGTACACATACGTGGCCGTATTTTCTTTCTTGCACCCTGGCCGCTGTACGTACGTGTACATGCTACGTGCGCGCCTCTACTACGACACGTGCGCGCCTCTACTACGACACGTGCACGCCTCTACATCGACCAGTATGTACGTACACGTTCGCGACCAGAATGACAACGCTACGTACGCTTCGACCAGGTGGGTCCCGACTGTCAGGCACTTCCTTGCCTGCGAAGATGTAGCTGGTGGGTTCCAGCAGTCAGGGGGGCGAATCATTTTTTTTGCCCGGACGCACTTCCTTGCATGCGAAGATGTAGCCGGTGGGTCCCAGCAGCCAGGGGGCGAATCATTTTTTTTGCCCTGACGCACTTCCTTGCG
>NC_057814.1:620442423-620450498 GCF_018294505.1 Triticum aestivum
TCCCAGCAGTCAGGGGGGCGAATCATTTTTTTTGCCCGGACACACTTCCTGGCGTGCAAAGGTGTAGCTGGTGGGTCCCAACAGTCAGGGGGCGAATCATTTTTTTTGCCCGGACGCACTTCCTTGCGTGCGAAGATGAAGTTGGTGGGTCCCAGCAGTCATGGGGAAACGTTTTTTTCCATGAAATACAGTGGCCCGTCCGATGGGTCCCAGCTGTCAGGTGGAGGAATCATTATTTTCCGTGTAATAAGGAGGCACTTCCTTGCTGCGGCCGTGGACCCAGCTGTCAGCCTCTCCACGTACAGTCCACGTCCGATGGAAGTCATTCCTTGACCACGTTGACCAGGCCGTGCCGAGAGCACCACGGCGGTGGACGATGGCGAGGCCTAGGAAGGGGACGACGTGGAGCCGGGGAAGACGCGACAGTGGAAGCCCGCGCGGAGAGGAGTACGAGGGTTCACTGGTTCGGCTGCGGTGTGAGGCTGCCGTCGCCGCAGGGCCTGGCCAGCGGCGGGAATAGTAGGGGGCGGTGAGGCCTCCGCGGCAACACAGCCGGCCACGGGAGGCAGGAGCATGCGGCACGACCGGCGCTGCTTTGGGCGGCTGGAGCAAGAAGACCAGAGGTTGAAGAAGCACTACGACCGTTGGATGGACATCGTACGGTCACTGGAGCTAGAATCGTTCATATTGACTAAGTTGACAAAGCCCTCCGTCCCCTTCAACTTAGTTGGCCGACAAGTCATCCTCCCACTATGGTGGGTCCCAGCTAGCAGGGGGTATTCATTTTTTTGTGCGTAATAAGGAGGCACTTCCCTGCGTGCGAAGATATAGCTGGTGGGTCCGACATGTCAGCGGGGGGAACGTTTTTTCACGAAATACAGAGGCCCTTCCGGTGGGTACCAGCTGTCAGGTGGAGGAATCATTATTTTGTGCGTACAGTCCACAGCCGATGGATGTCGTTCGTTGACCACGTTGACCAGGCCGCGCCGAGAGCACCATGGCGGTGGACGACGGCGAGGCCTAGGAAGGGAACGACACGGAGCCGGGGAAGACTTGGCAATGGTTGCCCATGCGGTGGGGAGTACGAGGGTTTACTGGTCCGGCTGCCATCGCCGGAAAATAACAGGAGGTGTGGGTGAGTAGAGGAATGGCCTGGCCAGCAATGAAGTAGGGTGGGGCGGTGCAGCCTGTGCGGCAGCACAGCCGGCCACGGGAGGCGGGAGCAGGCAGTCCCACCGGAGCTGGTTTGGGCGGCTGGAGCAAGAAGATCAGATATTGAAGAAGCAGCACGGCCGTTGGATTAACATCCAACGGTCACTGCTGCTAGAATCGTTTGTGGACTAAGTTGACAAAGCCAAAGTACACGTCAACCTAGTAGACCCACAAGTCAGCCTCCAAATCTGTCCCAAACAGCATACAGCCCGAAATTTCTAGCCAGATTCAAATTAATTTTAAATCTAAATATACCTTAATTTAAATTCAATGAAATTTTACCCGCACAAAAACAATGAAATTTAAAATATCAAAATCCGAAAGAAAACAATATTTTGGAACTAATTGCCTGTTTGTTGTATTTTTTTCATTTTACAGCCCATTTATTATTACTTATAGCCCATTTCTTATTACTTATAGCCCATTTTCTGGGCAAAATGCATCCCTCCTCGTCTTGAAAGATTTCCGGCCCAGCAGGGCGTAGAAAAGCAAGTAGGCCTACGTTGGTTATTCTGCAAAAAACAAAATAGCTGGCTAGCCATTTTTAGAAAGGAAAAAAACAAACTGGGCTGGTCATGTGCTAAACATATGAAATAAAAGCGTGGGCTAGACGGGCCACGGGTCCCGCACAACCCAGTTGATACCCTTCTCCGTCCCGAAAAAACAAAATTACTGCGCGCGCTGCGCTGGGTCCCTACTGTCATCCTCACCATGTACAGTCATCTCCTTATTCCTCTCGGTTGTTGACCATGTTGACAACACCGGAGGGCGGCGCTGCGGCGAGCGAACCAAGGCGGAGGATGATGGTGAGGCCTTGGACGGGAACAAACAGGAGCCGGGGAAGATCACAGCCAGCCGTGGGAGGCGGGAGCAGGCGGTCCCGCCCGGCGCTGGTTTGGCTTTGGCGGCTCGAGGAAGAAGAGACTGAAGAAACGCGACAGACGTTGAATGTCAATCCAACGGTCAAGGTTGGCACAATCATTTGTTGACTAATCGGACACCAAGTAGCATACTTTTTTATATATAGGAAGAAAACCGTGAGGAAAATGCATTCGTCTGTCGTCCTCCTCATAGGGAATGTTCGCCACGTAAGTGACTAGCACCCTTGGTTTTCAACCGAGAGGTCTTGGGTTCGAGTCCCAGGAACTCTCAATTTTGTCCTCCTTCCTTCCTCGCAAAAAAAAGGAAAGAAAATCAAAGACTTGGGAAGGTGTACAGAACAAGCTAGTGTACCAGTAAAGAGACGTTGCTGAGTTTTAGAAAAAAGAAAGACGTGCTCCTGTAGCTGGTTCGAATCCAAACCTAGACTATGACTATGTATGGTGCTATGCTACTCTGCAAGTAATGAAACTGACATATCCAACGTTCGCTTCTCCTCTTCTCTACTTACTCTGCCTAGCATCAGAAGCTCTGGCCGCAGCAACCATGTCCGCTGGCTGCTCGTCCACCTGCTCTTCAGCAGACAACAACCAGATATGCGCCAAGTCGCCACCCGTACCATCGCCTGTGGGTCTCATCACACCCCCGCCGGCACGCGCACCGCAGCCCATTGCTCATCGCAACCCGCTGCCGTTGGTGTGGTGCCACTGCTGCAAATCACGCAGAGTCATCCGTCGCGTCTCAACCACAATCCGCAACCCTGGCCGAGTCTTCTACAAATGCCCGAATCATGGGGTAATAATATGTTTAAGTGTTGTTCTGCTGCTTTCAGTTGCTGATTTTTTTAATAGTTTGGTCGATGATCTTCCAATTTGATTCGTGCAGAAAAGGGAAGATTCGTGTGATTTGTATTTCTGGGAAGTTGCTGATGTGGGGGAATGCAACTACACTGATTATTTGGTTAGCCGAGGAATCCCAATACCATCAGGTTGGGGTGTTGGACAAGTAACTGAAGGAACGACAGAAGAGGAAGATGCAGAGCAGAAGGTTAAAGATGCAGTTCCTCTGATCATGGCCAAGCAACAGCTGCTGAACGTCCTTGAGAGCAATGAGGAGATGAAAGAGCTTGTGAAGATAATGGGCAAAATCGATGTGCTCTGTAGGATGATTGTCTCTTTATTTGCAGTGTATGTAGCACTCGTGATGTATTCAGTGGCTACGACATGAGCACTTTGCTGAAACTAGTAATGAATGAAACCTGTGTAGCAGGCTGGGCGTAGTGTTGTGAACATCTAATGATTTCTATTAACGGAAATCAGGGGGTATCCCCTTTTGCTCATATAAATAAATAAATAGCAGAGGCCTTGTCGGGTCAGCTTTGTTCTCATTCGAAGACGTCGAGCAAATTGCAGTCCAACAGCAAACTATGTCATCAAATTCAAGTTTCACAGCCAAATATGAGTACAACTAAACAACAATGTCATCATGTTTTAGTTGTCATACAATCACCAAACACAAATCAGCATACATAACAAGTGATGTTCTCACAGCAAAATACTAAACAACATGTTCATCAGGTTTCAGTTGTCATATCAAACACAATTTCACATAGTAGATAAAAAACGTCTTCTGACAGGCAAATACGACAAAAGCAATGTAATCATCATCCGCAGCAGGAGTGTCAACATCTTCGCCCTGTGTATCAGTCTGAATCGCAATTCCCCACGGTGTCATCTTCTTCTTCGTCCTCAACGTCCTCGAACGTTGGCTTCTTCTTGATCAACTCTTGTATGTCCACAACACGACAGGCAATCTTTTCGCCGGCGTCATTGACGTGATGGTTCTCAAAGATATTAGGAACATCTGTGTTATCTTGTACATCAGGAGCAGCGTAAGCATCATCTTGTTGTGCAACTTCATTAAACGAATTCCTCTGCTCAAACCATTGCAATACTCTCCAGTCATCGCTACGTGCAAATGTGTCTTCCAAGAAAAATATATGTGTTGCTTGATTTGCCAAAATAAAAGGCTTGTTGGTCTGGTACGCCGCCTTGGCATTGATGGATTTGAAATAATCATCAGCTCTGGGTTTTGCGATCCTGGAAAACAGGTTATACCAATGACAGCACAATAGAACCACACACCGATGATCCTCAAAACTGAGGATATACTGCAACTGAACAATGTCTGTTATGTTAGCATACATTTCAGTTGTCTCTTTGTCATACGTATCCGTGCTCATGATGGCACTGTTTTGTGTCTTCCTGCCTTCGTCTCGTGCAAGGGTGTTGTAGCGCACATCTCCAACAACGCAAGATTCATAATGTCTTACCCGAGTATCAGGACCCATTGCTAGTGAGTAAAGGGCATCATCAATTGCCTGCCCATCCTCCCGCATCTTCTTAACCTATGGTTAGAAAATAGACAAGCTGATCATCTTATGTACTCAATATATTAAAAAAACTGACAGTGCACTTCAAAAGCTTACATGGTTCTTGAACCATTTCACAAATCCTGCCATAACCAGTTTGTCAATGTTTCTTGGATTTTGCGGCAGTAACTCCTCTTTGTAGATGCTGCACAACATAGTGATCGCGTCAAACATCTAAATATATAAGAATGTGCTGCAAGTTTAGTAGATTACGATGTATAAGCTGCAGTACTGCACTTACTTGATATAAGGTAGTATCTCAGGACAGTTATTCAACACATACCAAACCATTTTGTCCAAATCTTTAGGTTTGTCCTCTTGTCGACTCTTCCCTGTAACTCGAACAGAATAATCAAAAACATTGATCCCGGGATTGTCTTCACCCACCTCTTCGCTAAGCTGATCAGTGTTTCAATGTATTTTGAGCAGAATGTCAACGCTTCTGTAGCAATGTAGGCCTCTGCAATGGAACCCTCGGGTCTAGCTCTGTTCCTAACATAGCCCTTGAAAGTGCCTAGCCGCCTTTCAATAGGGTACATCCAGCCATACTGTACTGGACCTCTAAGTAGTGCCTCATCAGGTAGATGAACAGCCAAATGCACCATCACATCAAAGAAGGCTGGAGGATATATCTTCTCAAGGTCGCATAGGATAGTTGGTATCTTGTCTCTAAGACGCTCCAAAGCATCTATCCTGATATTCCTACTGCAGAGTTCCCTGAAGAATTGTCCCAACTCTGCAACTGCTTTGTATAAGTCAGGGCGGCCCAATCCTCTAAGGATAACAGGTAAAACCCTTTGAAGTAGGACGTGGCAGTCATGAGTTTTCAACCCTTGTACCTTGTTTCCATCTGCACTGACTCTCCTTTCAGGGTTGGAAGCAAATCCATATGGGAATCTCACACGTGACAGGACCTCACATAATTCTTTTCTTTTTACCTTGTCCAAGACGTACACAGCTGGTGCCATATCCTGTGGTTTACCTTCATCTTGCACCTGCAAATCCTTTCTGATACCCAGGTGTGTCAAATCAATCCTAGATTTTAAGGTATCTTTCGTCTTGCCTTCAATATTAAGAAGTGTGCCGATAATGCTGTCACATATATTTTTCTCGATGTGCATCACATCAAGATTATGCCGCAGATCCAAATCTTTCCAATACTCCAAGTCCCACAAAGTGGACCTGTGGGTAAACAATAATCTCTCTTCTACCCTGCCACGCTTCCTTTTCCCGCTACCATTACCAGGATTGTTTCCTGGTGTAATATGCCTGACCTTCTCTAATTCCACTTGCAACTCATCGGCGGTGAGCCTCTTTGGCGCATCACGGTTTTCATGCTTTGCATTGAACACATGTCTTCGGTATTTTCTAGGATGCGGCTTGTCCTTGGCAAGGAAACGGCGGTGTCCAATGTAACAGATCTTGCTAAGTATTGCGTATGACAGCGGATTCCTGTCACAACGAACACATGCACTGTAACCATGTGTCGTTCGCCCTGACATAGTGCCCAAAGCCGGATAATCATGGATGCACCAAATTATAACAGCACGCAGAAAGAAATCAGCTGGTGGGCTGCTATATAGGTCTCGAGTGAGAACACCCTTCCATAGCTGTTGAAGTTCCTCCACAAGAGGCTCCATGAACAAATCAAAATCCTTTCTGGGACTTTTTGGACCTGGGATGAGCAAGGCCATCATGTAGTTTGATTCTTTGGTGCAGACATTTGGAGGCATGTTGTAAGGGATAACAAGCACTGGCCACATGCTATATGTGGCGCTTTGGTGGCCAAATGGGTTAAATCCATCTGAAGCTAAGCCAAGTCTAATGTTTCTCGGGTCAGCAGCAAACTCTTTGTGTTTATCATTGAAGCTTTTCCACTCACTACCATGAGATGGATGGCTCATTACATTCTGATCTCTGTACTCCTGGTTCCTAGAATGCCACAGTACATCCTCTCTTGTTTCAGCATCATGAAACAACCTCTGCAATCTTGGTGTAATTGGAAAATGTCTCAGAACATTATGAGGAATCCTCTTCACAGCATCGCCATCTTTCCATCTTGATGATTTGCATTTCGGGCATTCACTTAAGTTGGCATAATCCTTCCGGAACAGAACACAATTATTCTTACAAACATGGATCATATCATATCCAATTCCAACTGCACGAAGGAAATTCTTCATTTTACTGTAGGTGTGTGGCAGCTCAGACGCATCTGGGAAAGATTTGCGGAAAGCAGCCAACATCACATCGAATGATTTGTTGGTCATCCGCTCAGATGTCTTCACCTGAAGAAAGGTGACCATAGCTGAGAATACTGACAGCTTATTTCCCGGGGTGACAGCAACGTTGCATTGTTCCAACATGCGGGCCCACCGTTTTTCTTCTGCAGGTGAAAGTTCACGGAATGCATGAGCATTTCGTAGCATTGTTTCAATGTTGGTCAAACTCACTGGCTCCGCCACCACCACCTCCTCCTCCTCTTCCACCTGAGCATCAGGCAGATCAAGATGGTGATCTGCTGCTTCCACGTAGTCAATAACATTGACGTTCACAGCTTCACCATGATGAACCCACCTAGTATATGTGACCGACATCCCATACAAGTGTAGATGATTTTGCAAAGTTGACTGGGGTCTTGTAACTGAATTCATACAACTGCTACACGGGCAGAGCACATCTGATTTCGGACCACCGTACTCAGCTCTGATAAAGTTCATGAAGTTTTCAACCCCCTCGACATATGCAGCGGAGAATCTTCGAGCAGAAGTTATGCAAGTCCTGTCCATCTGTTAGACATACAAATTAGTTCTTCTACTACATATTACGAGAAAAACATATATGCTTCTTTATGAAGTCCAAAAAAATACCTAGGTCGATGTCTAAAGCTATGGAAAGATATTTGGACGAGCAGATCTAAGTAACGAAATATATGTAAAGCTAATTCATCAAACAGATTTGAGTGCCAAATTATGGCAGGCTGTTTCAGCAGTCAATGAGGCCGAGCACACAGCCATCGAACTACCGAAGGTCATCGCAGCAACAAAGATCGAGTATAAAACAGTGTAGAGCTATTTCACCTAACAGAGTGGCTACTAGACCATGTCAATCTACGTCACAATAAATATATGGCAGGATATTTTAGCAACTAATCGGCCTTGGCATGCCATCTGAGCTAAGCAGATTGAGTGCAGAACAGGGCAAGGAAGCTTCTTAAGCAGAGCATATTGACAGTAAACTACTTCGGCAAACAGTGAGATTAACAGCGTCTATCAGCTAACATTCAGCGCTACACTGACATGAACGGGGCCTCAGTCTAGAATGCGCGTACCGTGGGAGAAGCTGACCGCCGTGCGTCTCCACACGAACGTCGCCAGCGGTGGCGGCGCTGACCGCCGTGCGCCTCCACAAGAACGTAGGCAGAGGTGGCGGCGCGGCTAGAGGACGGTAGTCTACGAGAGCGTACTGTGGGAGCGAGAGGATCGCCGAACCGCAGCGCCGACGTATCGGCGCGGCGGGGAGGGCGGCTTTGGCGGAGCGAATGGAGTGGAGG
>NC_057814.1:620450774-620467889 GCF_018294505.1 Triticum aestivum
TGGGCGGGGGGAGTTTGGCGCATGGTCAGTTTCTCCAAGTGAAGTCCCACGTGTCAGTGAAGAGGCAAGCCGAAGCGCGTTCCGTTTGCATGAGCCGTGTGCAGGACCGAACGTGTGTGGGGTGCAATGCGACCGCGACATGAGTGCTGTGAGTGTACCGCCTTTTTTCCTTTTAAACTAGGTGCTTCGCCCCCTCAAAATTTTTTTTTGTTGCTTCGCGCGATCCATCGATACTACTACTAGTAATCCGGTAATCCCGACTAAAACGGCGCAGCCGGGTCTTTTCCCGCGCGATATGCTGGGAGGTTGGCTTAGTTGGGTTTTTTAGGACGAGTAATGCTACACCTACGTAATCCCAGTTACGTAATTAATGTAATGTGAAACGTGTGAACTGTTGATTGTACCATGAAAATAAGGGGAGGAGAGAGAGAGGCAATTTATGTTAACCCTTTCATAGGTTCCCGTAGATGTAGAAAGATGTGAAATGCGTGAATGTGTAGTGGACGTACTATTGGAGTGCCTAAGATAATTTGTGTATGTATAGACCCTATGTGTTTATTTTACTTCGCATGTTAGATTTGTCTCGGTTCAATAAAAAGCAGAGTTGGTGATGATGGTGTTCCTGTCATCCTACAATATAGGCCGTCCGATCTATATCTAACGGATAGGAAGGAAACTATGACAATTTACCCGCACTCCTCTCCACATTTGCATATAAGGCTTTCCCTCGTTCATCCTTTTCTCCCACAAGATCTTGACTTCCGTGCAATGCACAGGCATCTTGCTATTACTCCTACAATATGTATATTATTGTGAAAGTCCATATACACCGGCCGAGATTAATGCAAACACGGCAGATTTTCATTACATTTCGAACTTTTATAGGACAGAAAAATAAAAGAAACCCGACCCTAAACCTATTCTACAGCGGCGACCGATGTCCTCCATCTGCGATCTCTATGTACGGGGGCGGGGTTCAAGACCCGTGAAGTGAAGGTGCGGTCTCCGGCGAGGAAGAGTAGAACACGGGATACGGACCGGCCAGTTGGCACACCATGCCCTGCCGCCTCCCATGCCCTACTCATCCTCGGAGGAGTCCCCGACCTCGGCGGTGCCGGACGTTGGACGGCGGCAAGTAGGACGCGTGGCTGACGGTGCTCCCGTCGTCGGCCGCCAGCGTGGCCACCGCTTGTGCGGTCGCGTCCGCGTCCGGCTACGCCGCTATTGCATTGCGAGAGGCGACTTGAGCGAGGGCGGCGACCTCGAGCTTCATCCCCGAAGACAAGCTCTCCCGTAGAGCGTTCGCACTTGCGGTCATGGCGGATGTGGTGCCAGGTAGGAGGACGATGCGCTATGGTGTGGAGGTTAGCTGGGCGTTGCCGCTTTAAGTAGCGCATTCCGGTGAGGCCAAGCGTCCGGGTGCGTCATTAAGTCACTGGAGTTGGTTCCTCGGGCACCGAGCCTCTTAACGACGACATACGAACGGACGGCATGAATGTGGGCAGCTGGCGCCGGCTGGGAACGCACCGCGCGACGGCGCGAGGGACGAGGGTTTTGGTGTGCCAGGGTAGTCAGCTGCGGTCGTGGCAACGTTGGAGATGCCCTTTGCTCACATGCGATCCCCGCATGTCATTGAAAAAGCAAGACGACCCGGCATGGTCTCGGGTCCAGAGGATGTAGTTGGCCGCGCTACACCACTCCGCGGACGCGTCGCGGCGCCCCGTGCATACTCGACGAGCCGGGTGTTGGGGTGTGTTTGGATTGTGGCCAAAGTGCACCTTACCAAAATTTTGGTCATGGCCCAAAGATTGGTCTTTGTTTGGATTGTTGCCATTTTTTTGGCATGCCAATGAACTCTAGCCAACTCTAGTTCACTTTTCTTGCCAATGTCGGCCAAATCATGGGCAACCAATACCTCAACCAAAATTTTGGTCTTGACCCAAAGATTGGTCTTTGTTTGGATGGTTGCCATTTCTTTGGCATGCCAATGAACTCTAGCCAACTCTAGTTCATTTTTCTTGCCAATGTCAGCCAAATCATGGGCAACCAATACCTCAACCAAAATTTTGGCTACCCAATGCTTTGATGGGGCAACCTTGGGCACAAACCAAACATACCGTTGGTCGTGCCACAGCACTAACGCCACCCTCGGCACACTGAAACTGACCGTGTCTAGCGACGATATGAGCGTGTCGCTCACCGCGGTCGCCGTGTCCAGAGGCGGTGCTGGAGCTGCGCCCCGTTGTTGGCCCCAACGACCCACATGAACGGTTGTCGGTGGCGAGGAGGTCGTGGGCCAGCTCCTCCATTGGACTAGTCTGCGCTACGTCGTCCCGACGGGTGTGCCCCACATGTCGGTTTCCCTGTTTTCCCGGCCATATTCGAGCGCCAGTGCTCCGCGTTGCGCATTAGGCCTTTCACTATGTAGGCCAAGCGAGACAACTTATTGTTTATTTGAGCCATTCAATATAATCATGTGGCGTTTGCTTATTTCTCATTCCTCTCCAACCCTCTTCTCCATCGATCATGTCGCCCTCCAGTCGAGTCCATCCTCCCGCATGCCTCATTTGAACATTCTGTCGAGTATCATTCGCATGTACCCACCCTAGTCCTCTTTTAATAGATCTCCGGACCCCAAGATGAAATCGAGAGGGAACGAGTGGGGGCACGTGATACCTAATGCGGATTCAAAATTTTGAACCGGTGATCATAGCATCCGCAAATCATATATAAAGGGTATTCAATGTTCGTTTCGTTTTTGAACGTACAATATACTCCCCCTATCCTTTCTAGTTTACATATAAGTTTTATGTGTAGTCAAAGTATCTCTACTTTGATAAAAAAGGTATCAACATTCAACAACACCCAATCAATATTGTTAGATTCGTACGTACTCCTAGATTGTACTCGAGATGGTTTCCAATTTGACTATTGACAAGATTAATAGTACATGAGATGTATAATGTGAAAATTATATCATTGGAAACTCCTTTCACATACGAATTTGACCGTATGCTTTGTGTAAGTTGCATGTCATATATTATTACTCTAACATTTGGTCAAAGTTAGCCTCGAAAAATGCATTAGACCCTGTATGCTTTGTGTAAGTTGCATGTCATATATTATTACTCTAACATTTGGTCAAAGTAGTATAGTGGAAGTGGATCCTCTAACGTAGGTATCCCTGCCTTACCCTCCCTTTCGGTCACTTACTGGCGGACCCCATGCTTGCTAGGCCCCGCATGTCAGTTACTCAATGGGTTCGGCCACGTCAAGGGATCCTCATCCGTAGTATACTCCCTCTGTTTTTATTTACTCCGCATAAAACGGAGGGAGTGGTGGTATAATAAATGACGCAGGCGGGGGAGGGGGAGGGACGTCGGTTTGCTCTCAACTGCGGTCCCACAAGCGAGCGAAAATGCAAGACGAAGCGCGTTCCATTCGGTGAGCGACGTGGAGGGTCCAGCGTGCCGGGCTGCAACGCGAACGCGACAAGAGTGATGTACAGTCAAAACCAATTGACCGGGCATCACCGGAACCACTACACACACCAGAACCTTCGCTGCTCGGCCTACGCCAGCCACTGCCCTAAAACCACACCAAATCTCTAGCCCATTCCCCCACCTTTCGATCCCCTAGCCCGCATCAAGCGTCCCCTAGTTCGCCGGAAAGCCATGGTGCGCCGCAAGATCACTTACTACAAGATGCTGACGCCGGAGCGCCGCGCAGAAATCACGGTGGCGGTCGGCGCCACAGACCTCCGTTCCCAAGCTCGCTTTGCGGCGGGCCAATCCACGAGTTCTCTGGAGCCAAGCTATGAGGAGGAGGAAGCCGATCCAATGTTCATGGCGGAGGTCGCGACGCAGAAGGCCCCCGATGGGTATGAGACGATGGACGTCGACTTTGTGCCGGCGTCCGAGTCCCCCATGGTGCAGGCGGACCAGCGGTTCAACCTGGAGATACTAAAGGAGGAGCGGGAGGCAGAGGCTCAACTCGACGCGGAGTGCGCGCATGACGCTGCCATCGAGGCTCTCCTGCAGGCGGAACCGGATGTCGTGGATGTGAACCGGGCGGCGGAGGCTCAACTTGAGGCGGAGCGCGCGGATGCCGCTGCCATCGAGGCCCTCCTGCAGGCGGAACCGGACGTCCTGGACTTGAACCGGGCGGTAGAGGCTCGACTCGACGCAGAGCGTGCGGATGCCGCTCTCATCGACGCCCTCCTGCAGGCGGAACCGGACGTCCTGGACTTGAACCGGGCGGCGGAGGCTCGACTCGACGCAGAGCGCGCGGATGCCGCTGCCATCGAGGCCCTCCTGCAGGCGGAACCGGACGTCCTCGACTTGAACCGGGCTGTGCTCTCGTCCGTGCAGAGCGCCCGCACGCTCCGCTTGAACGAGTAGCTGGAGGCCGAGGACAACCACGGTGCGGAGACACACATCGGCAGCGACGGCTGGTTCGCGCCGGCAGCCAAAGACGACGAGGCCGTCTCTTTCCGCGAGCAGTGATAGTTTTTCTTTATGTTGTGGTTTTTATGGATCTTTTGCTGTGTAAAAATATATATTTGTTATGCCAAGTCGCCAGACTTGGGTCAGCCTACCATTTCAGGCGGTTGGATGAATATCCTACGTCTCCTAACCCTTCTTTCCTTCTTCCTCACCTCTTCTTCTTCCCCAACAGACCACCGCACGGGCCGTACGGATACTCCCCAACATGCGGTTGGATAAACATACTCTATGAACGTAAATTATGTGTCAGTGATAGGATGGTTGAGTTTGGTTTGTTCACATGCGACAGCACGTGTCAGTGAGGGTGCGTTCCCTTGGTTGGGTTTGGGGCTTGCAGGAGTGACTGTGTGAGGGTGCGGTGCGACCGCGGCGTGCAGGAGCGACCGTTTGAGGGTGCGGTGCGACCGCGACAGCCGTGCGCAAGTGTACCTCCTTCTCACTTTGAAAACTTTAGGCAAGCTTGGCAAAAATGTGTGGCGAAGTTTGGCAATGCAAGGCCTAGACCCAAACAGGATAAGTACGTACGTACTAGGAGTACTAGTGTTAAAAAAGAAAGGCGGGGTTTTCCTTCGCGGGATTTAATCGATACAAATCCTCGTTTCACGTGTCAATTAATGCGTATTTTTCTCTCCAAAGACCAAAGATCTAACCATCTCACTCCTCATCGCTTGATTAATGCAGCGCCATGCAAACCAACCTTCTCACTTCCGCATGCATGCATGGGATATTAATGTCCTTGGTTGCTAACCCCATCAATTTTGCCTCGATTAGTGTTAGTGGCCCTTTGCAAATTTTAATTTTGATATACTGGCCTTGTGTACAAAAAAATGGAGGTAGTAACTATATTTGACTTCCTTCCCCATTGCGGTGACGTCGACGATATGTTTTTTTTTTGGTGGTTTGGCGAAGTGCGTTCGACGGAGAACACCATTGAGGGAGACCACGGTAAGTCGTTCACAAGTGCCGCCTGCAAGCCAAGACAACAACCTTATTTGCATCCAGGAAGTCCTTTACTAGTACTACTAGGAGTACTAGTGCGGTGAGATGGTTTCTCGAAGAAGACGATGGAGAAGCGGAGTCAGCGAAGAGTGACATGATGGTTGCTTCATCCGTGCTTTTGTGATTTGACGCCTCACTGCTTTGTGATTTGTGATAGAAGGGACAGGGGAGTAGACTTTGTGCTCTATACTGTACTACATGCGTCCAAGCATGGGAGAAAGAGGAGAGACGTTGCATTTTTCTATTCCTTCAATCAATCAATCAGGGAGCTTCGGTTCCATCTTTTTGGCTTTGGCAACACCGTCCACAATGGTTCCCACGATGCAAAAAGCTATTTTCACATTTGGCTACACATTGTGGAGGCCCTTAACCGTACCACTTGGTTTTGCTCCTGTGTGCTATCTATACAAATCTCAATTATATTGATCTAAAAAATTATAGAATCAAGATTAGTAAAAAGGAGGTGATTTTGCCGTGCAGATGGCGGGGGAGGTTTCTTATTTGAGCAATGCTACATCCACGTAATGGTTTACGTAAAGTTACGAACTGATGTTATGTGGGACTATTTGATTGGATTAAAGGAGAGGGTTAGGCCCACCCCACCTAAAAATCAAGGGGGGGGGATATATAGATTAGATGGAAAGTATACGTAGTAGCTACGTAGCCCTTTGTAAGTCTAGGATTAGGCTTCTTATTTTTGGAGGACGTTGTCCTGGCGGTTTGCTAACATGTGGTCCCACGTGTCAGTGCTTTACCAAGCTGATTCGCGTCCTACATGAGGCAGAACAACGGCAGAAGCAACACGTGGTTAAGTTGAAGAAGATGAGGGAGAAGCGGATTCAACAACGAGTGAAATGATGTGATGGTTGCTTCGTCCCTCCAACTTAACTGCGGGAAAGGTCCAGCTTTGTGATTTGACGCCTCATTGCTCATTACTACGCCGGCGCCATGACTGGGGTGCTTCACCCCTGCTGCTCTGCACTGTATTCCGTTATGGCATGTGGACCCGGTAGCTTGATGTCCCACATGTCGGCGAAAGGGACTAGAAATTTATGAAAGCGAGCACTCCACTCTTACGACGGAGGAGTAGACGACACGACGGCCTAGTGAACTGTCACTTTTAGTACTGTATAGTACTATAGTTTTGCTGTTTCGCACGATCCATCGATACAAACCCGATTAAACAGGAAAGGGCGGGATTTTTCCCGCGCGGTAGATGATACTGGCCATACATTTCAAAGGCAATTCTAATGTATGTAAACTGAATAATTATAAGTAACAATATGATATCTAGTAAAACAAAAAACACATATGATTTATTGTGTTAGAGTGTAGTAGTAGTGCTGTATTGCACAGTTGTTAGATGTAACTGTTGGAAATATGCCCTAGAGGCAATAATAAATGGTTATTATTATATTTCTTTGTTCATGGTAATTGTCTATTATTCATGCTATAATTGTATTGTCCGGAAATCATAATACATGTGTGAATACATAGACCACAACCTGTCCCTAGTAAGCCTCTAGTTGACTAGCTCGTTGATCAACTGATAGTCATGGTTTCCTGACTATGGACATTGGATGTCATTGATAATGGGATCACATCATTAGGAGAATGATGTGATGGACAAGACCCAATCCTAAGCATAGCATAAAAGATCGTGTAGTTTCGTTTGCTAGAGCTTTTCCAATGTCAAGTATCTTTTCCTTAGACCATGAGATCGTGCAACTCCCGGATACTGTAGGAGTGCTTTGGGCATGCCAAACGTCACAACGTAACTGGGTGACTATAAAGGTGCATTATGGGTATCTCCGAAAGTGTCTGTTGGGTTAGCACGGATGGAGACTGGGATTTGTCACTCCGTGTGACGGAGAGGTATCTCTGGGCCCACTCGGTAATGCATCATCATAATGAGCTCAATGTGACTAAGGCGTTAGTCACGGGATCATGCATTACGGTACGAGTAAAGAGACTTGCCGGTAAGGAGATTGAACAAGGTATTGGGATACCGACGATCGAATCTTGGGCAAGTAACATACCGATTGACAAAGGGAATTGCATACGGATTGATTGAATCCTCGACATCGTGGTTCACCCGATGAGATCATCGTGGAACATGTGGGAGCCAACATGGGTATCCAGATCCCGCTGTTGGTTATTGACCGGAGAGGCGTCTCGGTCATGTCTGCATGTCTCCCGAACCCGTAGGGTCTACACACTTAAGGTCCGGTGACGCTAGGGTTGTAGAGATATATGTATGAGGAAACCCGAAAGTTGTTCGGAGTCCCGGATGAGATCCCGGACATCACGAGAGGTTCCGGATGGTCCGGAGGTGAAGAATTATATATAGGAAGTCAAGTTTCGGCCACCGGGAAAGTTTCGGGGGTTACCGGTATTGTACCGGGACCACCGGAAGGGTCCCGGGGGTCCACCGGGTGGGGCCACCTATCCCGGAGGGCCCCGTGGGTTGAAAGTGGAAGGGAACCAGCCCTTAGTGGGCTGGGGAGCCCCCCTTGGGCCTTTCCCCATGCGCCTAGGGTTGGGAACCCTGGGGGGGGGGGAGCTTCCCCCTTGCCTTGGGGGGCAAGGCACCCCTTCCCCCCCACTTGGCCGCCGCCCCCCTTGGAGATCTGATCTCCCAAGGGCTGGCGCCCCCCCAGGGGTCCTATAAATAGTGGGAGGGGGGAGGGAGGGCAGCAACACACAGCCTTGGGCGCCTCCCTCCTCCCCTGCAACACCTCTCTCTCTCTCGCAGAAGCTCGGCGAAGCCCTACCGAAGACCCGCTACATCCACCACCACGCCGTCGTGCTGTTGGATCTCCATCAACCTCTCCTTCCCCCTTGCTAGATCAAGAAGGAGGAGACATCGCTGCACCGTGCGTGTGTTGAACGCGGAGGTGCCGTACGTTCGGCATTCGGTCATCGGTGATTTGGATCACGGCGAGTACGACTCCGTCATCCACGTTCATTGGAACGCTTCCGCTCACGATCTACAAGGGTATGTAGATGCACTCCTTTCCCCTCGTTGCTAGTAGACTCCATAGATGCATCTTGGTGAGCGTAGGAAAATTTTAAATTATGCTACGATTCCCAACAGTGGCATCATGAGCCAGGTCTATGCGTAGTTACTATGCACGAGTAGAACACAAAGCAGTTGTGGGCGTTGAGTTTGCCAATTCTTCTTGCCGCTACTAGTCTTTTCTTGTTTCGGCGGCATTGTAGGATGAATCGGCCCGGACCGACCTTACACGTACACTTACGTGAGACAGGTTCCACCGACTGACATGCACAAGTTGCATAAGGTGGCTAGCGGGTGTCTGTCTCTCCTACTTTAGTCGGAACGGATTCGATGAAAAGGGTCCTTATGAAGGGTAAATAGAAATTGGCAAATCACGTTGTGGTCATACGTAGGGAAGAAACATTCTTGCTAGAAACCTACAAACCACGTAAAAACTTGCAACAACAATTAGAGGACGTCTAACTTGTTTTTGCAGCAAGTGCTATGTGATGTGATATGGCCAGAAGATGTGATGAATGATATATGTGATGTATGAGATTGATCATATTCTTGTAATAGGAATCACGACCTACATGTAGATGAGTATGACAACCGGCAGGAGCCATAGGAGTTGTCTTTATTATTTTGTATGACCTGCGTGTCATTGAATAACGCCATGTAAATTACTTTACTTCGTTGCTAAACGCGTTAGCCATAGAAGTAGAAGTAATCGTTGGCGTGACGACTTCATGGAGACACAATGATGGAGATCATGGTGTCATGCCGGTGACGAAGATGATCATGGTGCCCCGAAGATGGAGATCAAAGGAGCATAATGATATTGGCCATATCATGTCACTATTTGATTGCATGTGATGTTTATCATGTTTTTGCATCTTATTTGCTTAGAACGACGGTAGTAAGTAAGATGATCCCTAATAATAATTTCAAGAAAGTGTTCACCCTAACTGTGCACCGTTGCGAAGGTTCGTTGTTTCGAAGCACCACGTGATGATCGGGTGTGATAGATTCTAACGTTCGAATACAACGGGTGTTGACGAGCCTAGCATGTACAGACATGGCCTCGGAACACACGCAATACACTTAGGTTGACTTGACGAGCCTAGCATGTACAGACATGGCCTCGGAACACGGAGGACCGAAAGGTCGAGCATGAGTCGTATAGAAGATACGATCAACATGGAGATGTTCACCGATCTTGACTAGTCCGTCTCACGTGATGATCGGACACGGCCTAGTTAAACTCGGATCATGTTTCACTTAGATGACTAGAGGGATGTCTATCTGAGTGGGAGTTCATAATCAGATGAACTTCATTATCATGAACATAGTCAAATAGGTATTTGCAAATTATGTCATAGCTTGCGCTTTAGTTCTACTGGTTAAGATATGTTCCTAGAGAAAATTTAGTTGAAAGTTGGTAGTAGCAATTATGCGGACTGGGTCCGTAAACTGAGGATTGTCCTCATTGCTGCACAGAAGGCTTATGTCCTTAATGCACCGCTCGGTGTGCTGAACCTCAGCGTCGTCTGTAGATGTTACGAAACATCTGACATACACGTTTTGATGACTACGTGATAGTTCAGTGCGGTTTAGAATTGTGGCACCAAAGACGTTTTGAAACGTCGCAGAACATGTAAGATGTTCCAAAGACTGAAATTGGGATTTCAGACTAGTGCCCACGTCAAGAGGTATGAGACCTCTGACAAGTTTCTTAAGCCTGCAAACTAAGGGAGAAAAGCTCAATCGTTGAGCGTGTGCTCAGATTGTCTGAGTGCCACAATCGCTTGAATCGAGTGGGAGTTAATCTCCCAGATGAGATAGTGATAGTTCTCCATAGTCACTGCCACCAAGCTAGTAGAGCTTCGTGATGAACTATAACATATCAAGGATAATTATGATGATCCTTGAGCTATTCGCGATGTTTGACACCGCGAGAGTAGAAATCAAGAAGGAGCATCAATTGTTGATGTTTAGTAAAACCACTAGTTTAAGAAGGGCAAGGGCAAAAGGGATACTTCATGAAACAGCAAGTCGTTTGCTGCTCTAGTGAAGAATCCCAAGGTTGAACCCAAACCCGAGACTAAGTGCTTCTGTAATGAGAGGAACGGTCACTGAAGCAGTACTACCCTAGATACTTGGTAGATGAGAAGGCAGGCAAGGTCGACAGAAGTATATTGGATATACGTTATATGAATGTGTACTTTACTATTACTCCTAGCAGCACCAGGGTATTAGATACCGGTTCGGTTGCTAAGTGTTAGTAACTCGAAATAAAAGCTGCGGAATAAATGGAGACTAGCTAAAGGTGAGATGACGATATGTGTTGGAAGTGTTTCCAAGGTTGATGTGATCAAGCATCGCATGCTCCCTCTACCATCGAGATTTGGTGTTTACGTTGAACATGATTGGATTATGTTTACCGCAAAACGGTTATTCATTTAAGGAGAATAATGGTTACTCTGTTTATTTGAATAATACCTTCAATGGTCTTGCACCTAAAATGAATCTCGATCGTAGTGATACACTTGTTCATGCCAAAAAGATATAAGATAGTAATGATAGTACCACATACTTGTGGCACTGCCACTTGAGTCATATTGGTGTAGAACGCATGAAGAAGCTCCATGTAGGTGGATCTTTGGACTCACTCATTTTTGAAAAGATTGAGACATGCGAACCATGTCTATTGGTATATATGCATGAAGAAACTCCATACAGATGGATCGTTTGGACTCACTTGATTATGAATCACTTGAGACATGCAAATCATACCACATGGGCAAAATGACTGAAAGTCCTCGTTTTCAGTGAGATGGAACAAGAGAGCAACTTGTTGGAAGTAATACATTTTGATGTACGCAGTCCAATGAGTGCTGAGGCATGCAGTGGACATCGTTATGTTCTTACTTCACAGATGATTTGAGTAGATGCTGAGTGTGTTTACTTGATGAAACACTAGTCTGAATTATTGAAAGGTTCAAGTAATTTCCGAGTGAAGTTGAAGATCGTCGTGACAAGAGGATAAAATGTCTGTGATATGATCATAGAGATGAGTATCTGAGATACGAGTTTGGCACACAATTGAGACATTGTGGAAAGTGTTTCACAATTAATACCGCCTGGAACACCATAGTGTGATGGTGTGTCCGAACATCATAACTGCACCCTATTGGATATGGTGCATACCATGATGTTTCTTATCAAATTACCACTATCGTTTATGGGTTAGGCATTAGAGACAACCGCATTCACTTTAAAAGGGGCACCACGAAATTCCGTTGAGACGACACCGTTTATAGAAACCTAAGTTGTCGTTTCTTATAAGTTTGGGGCTGCGATGCTTATGTGAAAAAGTTTTAGGCTGATAAGCTCGAACCCAAAGCGGATAAATGCATCTTCATAGAATACCCAAAAACAGTTGGGTATACCTCCTATTTCAGATCTGGAAGCAAAAGTAATTGCTTCTAGAAACGAGTCCTTTCTCGAGGAAAAGTTTCTCTCGAAAGAATTGAGTGGGAGGATGGTGGAGACTTGATAAGGTTATTGAACCGTCGCTTCAACTAGTGTGTAGCTGGGCACAGGAAGTTGTTCCTGTGGCACCTACACCAATTGAAGTGGAAGCTTATGATAGTGATCATGAAACTTCGAATCAAGTCACTACCAAATCTCGTAGGACGACGAGGATGCGCACTACTTCAGAGTAATGCGTGATCCTGTCTTGGAAGTCTTGTTGCTAGACAACAATGAACCTACGAGCTGTGGAGAAGCGATGGTGGGCCCATATTCCGATTAATGGCTCGAGGCCATGAAATCCGAGATAGAATCCATGTATCAGAACAAAGCATGGACTTTGGTGAACTTGCCCGATGATCGGCAAGCCATTGAGATAAATGGATCTTTAAGAAGAAGACGGACATGGACGGTAATGTTACCATCTATGAAGCTCGACTTGTGGCAAAGAGTATTTTCACAAGTTCAAGGAGTTGACTACGATGAGTTTTTCTCATCCGTAGCGATGCTTAGGTCCGTCGGAATCATGTTAGCATTAGCTACATTTATGAAATCTGGCAGATGGATGTCAAAACAAGTTTCCTTACCAGTTTTCGTAAGGAAAGGTTGTATGTGATACAATCAGAAAGGTTTTGTCGATCCTAAGGATGCTAAAAGGTATGCTAGCTCCAGCGATCCTTCCATGGATTAGAGCAAGCATCTCGGAGTCAGAATATACGCTTTGATGGGGTGATCAAAGTTTTTGGGTTTATACAAAGTTTGTTTGAAACTTGTATTTACAATAAAGTGAGTGGGAGCGCTACAACATTTCTGATAAGTATATGTGAATGACATATTGTTGATCCGAAATGATGTAAAAATTTCTGGAAAGCATAAAGGGTTGTTTGAAAGGAGTTTTTCAAAGGAAGACCTGGATAAAGCTGCTTACATATTGGGCATCAAGATCCATAGAGATAGATCAAGACGCCTGATGATACTTTCAAAAGACAGCACACCTTGACATGATTTTGAAAGAGTTCAAAATAGATCAGCAAAGAAGGAGTTCTTGGCTGTGTTACAAGGTGTGAGTATTGAGTGAGACTCAAGACCTGACCACAGCAGAAGATAGAGAAAGGACGAAGGTCGTCCCCTATGCTTTAGACATAGGCTCTATAGTATGCTATGCTGTGTACCGCACATGTAGTGTGCCTTGCCATGAGTTGGTCAAGAGGGTACAATGGTGATCCGGGAAAGGATCTCATGACAGCGGTCGAACTTATCCTTAGTACCTAGTGGATTAAGGAATTTTCTCGATTATGGAGGTGGAAAGGAGTTCGTCGTAAAGGGTTACGTCGATGCGAACTTTGACACTAATCCGGATGACTCTGAGTAGTAAACCGGATTCGTATAGTAGAGCAATTATTTGAAATGGCTCCAAATAGCGCGTGGTAGCATCCACAAGATGACATAGATATTCGTAAAGCACACGGTTCTGAAAGGTTCAGACCCGTTGACTAATAACCTCTCTCACAAGCATAACATGACCAAACCAGAACACATTGAGTGATAATCACATAGTAATGTGAACTAGATTGATGACTCTAGTAAACTCTTTAGATGTTGGTCACATGGTGATGTGACCAGTGAGTGTTAATCACATGGTGATGTGAACTAGATTATTGACTCTAGTGCAAGTGGGAGACTGTTGGAAATATGCCCTAGAGGCAATAATAAATGGTTATTATTATATTTCTTTGTTCATGGTAATTGTCTATTATTCATGCTATAATTGTATTGTCCGGAAATCGTAATACATGTGTGAATACATAGACCACAACCTGTCCCTAGTAAGCCTCTAGTTGACTAGCTCGTTGATCAACTGATAGTCATGGTTTCCTGACTATGGACATTGGATGTCATTGATAACGGGATCACATCATTAGGAGAATGATGTGATGGACAAGACCCAATCCTAAGCATAGCATAAAAGATCGTGTAGTTTCGTTTGCTAGAGCTTTTCCAATGTCAAGTATCTTTTCCTTAGACCATGAGATCGTGCAACTCTCGGATACTGTAGGAGTGCTTTGGGTGTGCCAAACGTCACAACGTAACTGGGTGACTATAAAGGTGCATTACGGGTATCTCCGAAAGTGTCTGTTGGGTTAGCACGGATCGAGACTGGGATTTGTCACTCCGTGTGACGGAGAGGTATCTCTGGGCCCACTTGGTAATGCATCATCATAATGAGCTCAATGTGACTAAGGCGTTAGTCACGGGATCATGCATTACGGTACGAGTAAAGAGACTTGCCGGTAACGAGATTGAACAAGGTATTGGGATACCGACGATCGAATCTCGGGCAAGTAACATACCGATTGACAAAGGGAATTGCATACGGATTGATTGAATCCTCGACATCGTGGTTCACCCGATGAGATCATCGTGGAACATGTGGGAGCCAACATGGGTATCCAGATCGCGCTATTGGTTATTGACCGGAGAGGCGTCTCGGTCATGTCTGCATGTCTCCCGAACCCGTAGGGTCTACACACTTAAGGTCCGGTGACGCTAGGGTTGTAGAGATATATGTATGCGGAAACCCGAAAGTTGTTCGGAGTCCCGGATGAGATCCCGGACGTCACGAGAGGTTCCGGAATGGTCCGGAGGTGAAGAATTATATATAGGAAGTCAAGTTTCGGCCACCGGGAAAGTTTCGGGGGTTACCGGTATTGTACCGGGACTACCGGAAGGGTCCCGGGGGTCCACCGGGTGGGGCCACCTATCTCGGAGGGCCCTGTGGGCTGAAAGTGGAAGGGAACCAGCCCTTAGTGGGCTGGGGCGCCCCCCTTGGGCCTTTCCCCATGCTCCTAGGGTTGGGAACCCTAGGGGGGGGGAGCTTCCCCCTTGCCTTGGGGGGCAAGGCACCCCTTCCCCCCCACTTGGCCGCCGCCCCCCTTGGAGATCTGATCTCCCAAGGGCTGGCGCCCCCCCAGGGGTCCTATAAATAGTGGGGGGGGAGGGAGGGCAGCAACACACAGCCTTGGGCGCCTCCCTCCTCCCCTGCAAACCTCTCTCTCTCTCTCGCAGAAGCTCGGCGAAGCCCTGCCGGAGACCCGCTACATCCACCACCACGCCGTCGTGCTGTTGGATCTCCATCAACCTCTCCTTCCCCCTTGCTGGATCAAGAAGGAGGAGACGTCGCTGCACCGTACGTGTATTGAACGCGGAGGTGCCGTACGTTCGGCACTCGGTCATCGGTGATTTGGATCACGGCGAGTACGACTCCGTCATCCACGTTCATTGGAAGCTTCCGCTCGCGATCTACAAGGGTATGTAGATGCACTCCTTTCCCCTCGTTGCTAGTAGACTCCATAGATGCATCTTGGTGAGCATAGGAAAATTTTAAATTATGCTATGATTCCCAACAGTAACATGCGAGAACGTGTAGAGATATAGTTTTGGAGGGCCTACAGAGAGAAAAGCGTAATACGGTCACCGAACTTCAGAATAAGCTGATTACGGTCACTATATACGTTTTGCTGTGGTTATACGGTCACTTGCTCACAGTTCAACATCGGATTGCACTCTGTTGACCAGCCAAATAGTCTGCGTGGCGCCATGTTGACTAGTTAAATTGACCACGTTCCTTGTGGGTCCCACCTGTCAGTTCGCATAGGCAAAAGGTCAGATAAACACAAATTTACGCAGGCGCGACAAGGCTCCAACCCGTGCGGGAATCACCTGGTTGTGTATTTGTCTGTCAGGGCCTGATGTGTGCGCATGCACGTGTAGGTTGAGCACTTGAGCGCGAGAGTGTGTGTTGGTCGTGTGGTGTACTGGTGTGTGCATGCATGCGTGCGTGTGTGCATGTGAGTGTTGCGTGCGTGCGTGTGAGTGTTGCGTGCGTGCATGGCTGCGTGTGTACGTGTGAGTGTTGCGTGCGTGCGTGGGTGCATGTGTTTGTGTGAGTGTTGCGTGGATGCAGTTCGTGTGCATGCGTGCGTGTGTGTATAATCATCACACCAGCTCATGTGTGTTAAAACAGACGGCTCAGCATACCAAGACAAGGCCACCTTGTCCGCTGTGCCCGCGGTCATGACTTCGAACCACCGTCCAAATATTTTTTTATCGTTTGTTTTCATTCGTACTAGCAAGATGCCCGTGCGTTGCACGTAACATCAAGATGCATTTGTATGACTTGTTTATCTTGTGAGAGAAAAGGATGAACGAGGGAAGACCTTATTTGCAAATGTGGAGAGGTGTGTGGGTACCTTTTTGCAAAATTGTCATAGTTTCTTTCCTATCCGTCAGATATAAATCGGACGGCCTATATTGCAGGATGGCAGACACACCATCATCACCAACTCTGTTTTTTAGAAGAGTGTATTTTATGTATTTTATAAGAGTGTAGATGTAGAGTAGATACAAGTCGACAGGTGGGCACGATGGTAGTGAGATAATGTGATGCAACACTAGAGGTGCCACGTGGAGCGTTTAACTGGTCAACTAGTCATGTCATGAGCAAATACAGAGTTGTACGGTGAGCCCGTGACTGTATAATAACCACTAAACGTAAATGGTGACCGTAATGAGTGGATTCTGAAGTCCAATGTACCTATCGTGCTTTCGCTTAAAATACAATGATCGTCATTGCATATATCACGAGAGAAAGATGAAACATGCGTGAATTTTCTGGGGGCTTACTTTTAGAGGACCTGAAGATAGTTTTGTGTGCATACGTGAAAGGGGCGTTAAGGGGGGGGGGTATGCGATGGAGAGAGAGATGCTCTTCGTTTCTCTTTATTATGACTAACTTTGTATATAGTATAAAAATATACAAATTCACAGTGCGGAATAAATATCATTGTGGGCACCATGCAATGCAAATTAGCGTTCATACTCCTCCATATAACTTTGTAATGTTGTATATATGTAGAAACTCTAAAATAATTTTTTGGCCACACTTTATTCAAAAGGAATGTTGTATGCGAAATAAACGTGAAGAGAGGGCTTTTTAGATCAATGGGGTACGTGATGTAACATGTGTGAATGTGTAGTTGATGCATTTGGCGGGGCCTAGAGAGGTATGTGTGTGTATTA
>NC_057814.1:620468187-620485616 GCF_018294505.1 Triticum aestivum
AGACGAATATGACGTCACGACAAGAGATTCCATTCCCTTGAGTGTGTATATGCAAGGGGGAGGGAATAGAGGCACCGGGAGAAATTTTCTGTGTGTGTGGTGTTTGTGTTGGTATGTGTGGGTGTGAGAAGATAACGAGACATGGGGGCAGAGGGTGTGTCACCGCGTGAGGTCCGGTGGGTCGAGGTGAGGCCCTTCGTTCGGTTCCGTCCTGCGCCACATTGGTCGGCCCGTGACGCATTTAGGAAGACCCATGGATGACTAGTCGTACAAGACAAAGATAGCAGAATTGTGAAGGACTCTATGTCCACTGACAAAGCCGGCTAGGTTTTGTAACCCTAGGTTCTCGGACTAAGGTAACCCCTTTATCTCTGATATTACTATTCATCCAACCTAACTTTAAGGGGCATCCTACAGAATGCTCTGCTAGAATCGTACTCGTCGATTCGGAAGAGAGGTGTGACACAATGCGTGAGAGACAGGCGTAAAGATAATGTGCGTACATGAGACACGTAGGCAGGTCCATGTATATAGAAAGGGTCAATGAGGATTGTGCGTGTGTATGTTTGTGAGAGGAAGAGTGCTTGTGATAAAGGTTAGTGAAAACAGTTGTAAATGGTTACGAGAGGGAGGGAGGGTGATATCTAGAGCATGTGTGCGAGAAAGACACCTCGGGAGAGAGTGTGTGAGCATGTGTGAGAGACCATCGATGGAGAGTGAAACTACACGTAAAAGACTGCTCTACACATTGATTAAAGATATAAATTGTATCCAAATATTAGGATGGGATCATGATATTTGCAATTCGCGTAAGGAGCGGTCATTGATCCATCAGACATCTAGATTCTATCGAATTTGAGCATGTCTATGTTATTATTCGACACAATTGATCCACATAGTTAGTATTTTGAACTCCAGACAATTGAATATAAACGCGAGTATAGTTCATGTTGTGTGTGTAAAGCACATTATACATATGAAAGTTACACAATGGACATTATAAATAGCTACCTATGAACTAGCATACATTTGAATTCAACTTAAGGTGGTTTAAAAAAATCGAATTCAACATGAAGTCCATTCAATTATTTGAATTTGATATCATGGCATTTGTAAACCAAACCTAAATTATGGGGGCACCAATCTTTGCTCTGATTTTGTACATAATAGCATATGTAGTCGTGTACAAAATAGATTCAAATTTAGCTCCTCCATTCCAAAATAATCGTAGTTATAGGATTTTCAAGTGTCAAAATTTCAAAAAGAAGCGGATAATTTAATGAGGTTTTCAAACATACAAGGTCAAATATAACGTTGTCTATTTAGGTCAATCCTCATAGTTGAAGAGTACTCTAAACGTGAATGCTTGTGTTTCAAAATTTCGAACGAAGCGCCAAAAGAGCCTCTACTGGCCCGAAACCGCGTGAGACCAATGTTTGGTAGTACAAGGAAATTACTTTTCTAATAACTCCGACCCGTGAAACCTACCGGCCCGACGTCCAAAGGTCTAAACCGGGGTAGGTTTGTAGCTTCACCTAGACGCCACGCAACCGCATCCGAAAAACATTCATACACAATGGCCGCCTAAGCACACATACGCGCGGCCGAAATCGCTCCCGCCCACTATTTGGGACACCTGGGATTACCATCCTACCCCCGACCCGCAGTAGGTCCGAAATTTAAGAGGGGGCCAAAGTTTGTACTTTCCCCAAATTTCAAACAAGCGCGTCCCATCTTCTGTTCAAAAAAGCCAAAAACAAGCGCGTCCCAGACCGAAACATGGTTCCCACCCACCCGTCCGATTCCCCATTTGTACTCCGTGGGCGCCAAAACTACCTCTCCACCAGCCGCGAAACCCCGGCGTCCTCCGTCCGCCACCCCATCCCACCCATCAACCGTCTCCCTCCTCCATCACGCCGAAGCCGATACCCCGACGTCGTCGTCCACCGCAACCTCAACCGCAACGCCCTCCATGGCTAGTAGTTGAAGCCGAGGCCGAGCCGTCCGTACCCGAGCCAGTTCAACCATGCCGTCCTGCACCTCACCGCTGCCGCTCCAACTTCGCCACCCTCCACCGCACCGGAGCTGTTCCTGCTACGCCGTCCTTCGCCACCTCGGATCTGCTTCCCCTCCGCCGACATACGGCCATGGCAACACAGTCAGCAATTTGGACATGGGTTCGTCCAAGCCTGCACCCTCCAAAACATCGGTTTCCCCGGTAAAAAGAAGAAGATCGGCGCGACATGTGGAGGTGACCACACCGACAACCGAAAAAGGTACTCCTCTTCCCTTATTCGTGCAAATCTTACGTCTCTGCTTGCACGGTATTCATCCCATAGAAGACACTAGTTGACTGCTTCTTCTTGATACTATATGTTCCTAGTAACTCGCGATGCAAAAGGTTTCTCCTCATATACTATTTCACCTTAGCTAGAGGTCCGTCGCCCCCCCTGAATTTCAATTTCTGGCCAGTTGATTCCCAATTAACGGAAGCATTCCCCGGCGTAACAAGCGCTAGTACGCCTATTACGCCGGGGAAGCAGCGCCTTGGTGTTTATCTTAGGGGCGTGTGCGGCCTAGAGCTACTGGCGCCCGATCTGGAGGTCGGTCGGGATTAAAGGGATGGCCTGGGGGCGCTGCCAAGCACGGCGGTGGTGTGAGGTCGATGGGAGGGCGGGGCAGCGGAGGCAGGGGTCTGGGCCGGTGGTCGCTAGCGGTTCGAGAAAGATCGTCAACAGTGACTGGCGGGAGGTAGACGAAGGCCATCTGCCCGTTCCTTATAGATCGGACGGTTCATTAAAAAAATCGACTGACCTATTTATTTTCAGTCGACTGTTATCTTAGATATGACCACATGTGGTGGTGTGCTGGAGGAGTACCTGCATTTCCTGTGCTCATATATTACAAAATCATACGGAGTAGAATCTAATTTTGTTTGCCATGCAATGTTGTAGAGCTATCATATGTCTCCTGTCATTTATTTTTCAGCCACCTGCTATCTGCTACTTTTACAGTGCACTAGTTCTGCACACACTTCACCCTTACTCTCACTATTGTGTTTTTATGCAAGGGTATTTCAGACTCTGCTGCCATGAGAGAAGCCAAAAACAAAAGAGAGAAGTCGCTCCAGCTTCGTATGCGGGTAGGCAAGACACGTTATAGCGCTATAAAGGGTGCAGTGTCAGCAGATGGAGACGGTAAACGTAGCTCCGGAGTTGATGACCTCGCTCGCAATGAACCACAATCCCAGGTGCTTGCTTTAACTTCGCGGTGTCATATGTGGTTGCATGTTCCATATGGTGTCTAGCTTGTATTCGAAAGGCCGAAGTTGGTAAGATAAGGAAAGATATTTTTTTACATGAACCACCATCCCGTGAGCACCAGAAGACAAATAGCTAGTCAGGGCACTGGCCGAGCCAGTGACAAGCCCAGCAAAGATAGGCATCACCTGGAAGCCAACTAAAAAGCTGCGATGGTGGCGAAGCAGCCCACCTCCCACCAGGCTCTCAGGTCCTAGATGATCATGCTCACCACTCCAGCCGGATGTCTAGCTTGTATTGCTTCCAATTTGGTTAAATTGCATCTGCTTAGCTTACACATTATACCTTTGAATTTGACATACCTTTCTGTTTTTGGTACATACTAGTACATCTGTGTATTAACCATGTTCTTACATCAAACTAATGTTCTTGTGTATCCCTCATCAATCACTTATGACGAGGCAGGCAGGCAAGGGGACTACTCCTCATTTAAAGAATGCAGTGTCAGCCTCCCGACATGATTCTCAAGAAACAGAAATGCTAGATGAAGATAGTGAACGTAGCTCTGTAGTTGATTACAGCATTTCCCCTACACTAGCATCGCAGGTGCTTGCTCTAACTTGGCAGCGTGATATGTGGTTGCATGTTGCATATGGTGTCTAGATTGTAATTCTTCCAATCTGGTTAAACTGCATGTGCTAGTCTGCTTAGCTTATAAATTATACCTGTTAATGTGACATGCCTTCCTGTATTTAGTACATAGTACATCTGTCTATTAAGCATGTCCTTACATAAAACTATTGTTTTTTTTGTATCCCGCATCAATCAACATGACGAGACACCTTTAGTATATGCAGTGCGATATTAGTTGCATCTTTCATATGATTTATAGCATGCGCTGCTTCTAATTTGTTGAAATTCCATTTATGATGGGATGCTTTTAACTTGGCAGAGTCATATTGGTTGCATCTTTCGTGTGGTGTCTAGCTTGCATTGCTTCTTATTTGCTAGAATGGTTTCTGCTTAGTTTACACAAACAGCTGTGAACATGCCATGCCGTCCTGTTTTTCGTACATATTCCATCCTGGTATCATGTGTTTGCCTTACATCAAAGTAGTGATTGTCAGTATCATGCATGAATGAGTTCTGAAGAGAGAATTTTATTGCTTTTTCTTGTCGGTTTTACTTGACAATTCAAAATCAATAAAGCGGAAGGAAGTTAGCAAGGCAGCAGATAAAGGTGCTCCTTCCGAACGGAGGGCCTCTACAGTTTCTACTCCTCCACACCCCCAAGATGATTTCCAAGACAACACATGCACAGACACTCAACAAAGCTGTGTTTATAATGAGCACGTCTCCCCAAGTGCAGCATCACCGGTGCTCCCTCTAACTTGGCACTGTTATATGTGGTTGCATGTTATGTGTGATGTGTAGCTTGTATTGCTTCTAATTTTGTTGAATTCCATCTGCTTACTTTACACATTATACTTGAATATGACACGTGTTCCTGTTTCTAGAACATACAATATCTCTCTATCACACCATGTTCTTACATCAAATTACTACTGTTGTGTAACCTGCAACAATCACTTATCATAAGTCACGTTTGACTTCGGAGTGTGATGTAGGTTACATCTCACATTCTTTTCTAGCTTGTACTACTAATTTGTTGAAATGGCACTTATGACGAGACAGTTTTAACTTGGTAGAGTGATATTCGTTGCATCTTTCATATGGTGTCTAGCTTTCATTGCTTCTAATTTGTTGAAATGCCTTCTCCTTAGTTTACACATCATAAGCTGTGAATATGCAATGCTGTGAATATGCAATGGCACTAATGACGAGAGACCTCTAACATGGTATTGTGATGTTGTTTGCATCTTGCATATGATTTATTTCTTGTACTGCTTCACATTTGTTTAAACGCCATTTATGATGAGACACGGTTAACTTGGCAGAGCGATATTTGTAGCATCTTTCATATGGTGTCCACCTTCCATTGCATTGCTTCTAATTTGGTGAAACTTCTTCTTCTTAGTTTACACATCATAGTTCTGGTTATCTCTTCCGTCCTATTTTTCATACATATTACATCCTCCTATCATGTGGTTGTCTAACATCAAAGTTCAGTTCGTCTGCATCACGCATCAATTTGTTCTGAAGAACTAAATTGTTATTCGTTTTTCTTGTCGGCTTGACTTAACATGGCATAGAGAAAGAGGAAGAAACACAGAATGGCAGGGAATGAGAAGCGGATGAATCCTGCAGATTCTGCTGGTACTGATGGTGCAATAGAAGGTCAAAGTCCAGCGGAAAATTCTACAAACACGGCATCCCATGCTACACGAGTTGCAAAAAAAGCCAAACAGAAACAAATAGCTGCCACCAAACAAGCAAAGACAGCCCTAGTTCTTGCAACACCTACCACAGTACTACCAGCTGCACGACTTACTCGTGCGTCAACTGAGCTAGCAACACGTTCCCAAGCTCCCTTGCCACCTGACACTACTTCCCAAGCACTCTTGACACAAGACGAGTTCGCAATATCAGATGAACCGTGTGAGCTTCAACAGCAAGAAGGTAGTTGCTGGAGTCAAGTTACAGTTGCATGCTTCTTTATATGTAGTCTCACAGTTTGATGTACACTAACACTTCCTATGTTCGTTGTTGGACTAGCACCTAGGCGCAAGAGGAAACAAACATTAGGGATAATGCTCGATAGGTTAACTAAATCTAGAGGAGGAAGAATGGAGATCCGTTTTGAGGCAGGTTTAAAAAGGCCACGTGATGCTACAGAGTCAGCCAAGTTAGTATCAGAGGCAGCGGTTGCCGTTAGGTGTCATGTACGTACCCTCCCAACATGGATTCAGTACAGGAATGACAAAGACGAAACCCAGTTCAACACCTTCCTCGACCATTTATCTGTAAGTATGGTTATGTATGGAAACTAGTAATATCGTCTTGCTCTGTCCCATACTTTCTAGGTTGCTAATAATGAGACTCCCATAATTTTCAACACATGAGGTTCAAGTTGGATAGCCAAGATGATGCAACCAGACAAGCTTGCACCCATGTTTTCAAGTCTGCTCTGCGACAGTATCGGTATAACTTGAGGAAAACTCACTTTGAAGGCAAGGCTAACAGTGAACTTACCCAAACATCTCCAGTGGAAAATATATCGGATGAAGACTGGAGGGGCCTTGTTCAACACTGGTCCGATCCGAAGTATCAGGTACATTATATATATGTGATCAGATCACATGTTGAAGTCCTATTTACGCATGTGCCACACAAATCTATCTTCTTGTAGGTGTACTGTTCAAAGAACAAGGCCAACCATACGAAAGTGAAATTCCAACAGACGACAGGATCTCGTAGCTATATTGCACACTGCGAGGCTCTTGTAATTAGCTGATGTTTCACTCTTTTCGATGTACCATATTATCAGATCTATATTGACTTGTTCGAAATGCAGAGGAAAGCCCGCAAGGACCAAAAAGTACCTGAACCAAATGCTGTGGAAATCTTCAAGGACTGTCACACCAGCAAGAAGAAGGGCATGACTACACCAGTCAAAGCCGCTGTTGTAAGTCCTTAATCCTCATGCCTTTTAACTACTACTTACTCTGACTTGTGCCTTGAACTGCATGGTTTGCAGCCAATGTCTATTACTCTTTTCAATTTTATACACAATTGTCTTAGCGTATCATTGCACCTTACAAGGTTTAAAAGAGAGGAGTGATGTTCCTTTGATCTTGACCCGTAATCTAGTTCTGTGCTGGACTTGCCCACATAACGTTACAATTGCATGTTTGTCTGTTCTCAGTTGTTTTGTGATATGAATGATGTCATACTATCCTTTCCGTATTATAAACTTCGTCTCTTTGTCCTTAGCCCTCAATACAATGTGAAGAAATAGACAATACATTAGCAATGGTACATGGTCATATGTTTGGAACCTGGTTTTATGATGTACTTTGCAATAAAATACAACTAATATTTTACATGGGTTCACCAGAATAAGTTCTGTATATAGACCAAAGCTATTTTGTTTGGTTTTGCTCCCTCCTTCATATCTTCTGTTCTGGTACTACTAATGTAAAACCTCAACTTTTCAGCGAGCTATGGAAAAAATGGTGGAACCGCCACCTTCAGAAGGTCGCGAGGCAACTATAACCGCAATGTCAGCTCTTGCTGTAGTGGGTCAGTACCTGTCCACTAACAGTGCCAAAAGCACGTTCCTGCGTAATACTGGGTTGGTTGTTAAGGCAATATCGTCCAAACTGCCTCATGATCAAGATATGCAAGCTCAAAGCAATGTTGTATCTGCGCTCCAGACACAAGTCCATTCCCTAACAGAGACCCTTTGTGAAACAAGGAGAAACATCGCTCAATGTCGTCAAGATATGCATGGTTTTGAAACCAGACTATCAGACATTTGCTATGTTGTTCAGGAGCCTAGGGGAAATGAAGGCGAGGGTTATGGTGCTCCATCGGACAATACAACATGAAAACGTAACAGTCAGGTCAAATGAACTGAGCTTCTGAACTTCTGGTTGTGCATTTATCTGCTAGACTGTTAAGTTTTATGCCAACCTTCCTTTTGTTATATAGTTGTAATTTCCTTTGGTGCGATACAAAATTTATTCTTAACGTGCAGCCACCGGCTAAAGAAAACAGCAAGCCATTTTTGTATAGTGTAGGGTGTTCCCTATATTTGCACTCGTGGCGATCTTTGATGCCGAGTGGATGTAATCTGTGCAATCGCCTTAATAGCCTAGCGTTAGTTTCGGCCTTATTTATTTCCTAGTCTTCTTTTTCCCTGGTTTGCTAGTGGCTGCAACTACCATGGGCCATATACGGGCCGTAGGATCCTTGGGTCTCCTACGGGCCGTCGATAAATGGGCCTGTAATCGGTGGGCCTTGGGCCGTCGGATAAATGGGTCTACATGGGCCGTAATCGGGCGTAATTGGTATCGGCCCAGCACGGTAACAGGCCGTTAACAGGCCGTAGGACAGCAAAGGCTTAATTCTGTCACAGGCATAACGGGTCGTTAATGGGCCAGAATATAGGACGGGCTGGAAACGGCGCAACAGGTTAACAGGCCAGAAACGGGCCGACTCTTGCCATGGGCCGAATTTGGCCCATTAGGGTAACAGGCCAGTAACGGGCCGACTCTTGCCATGGGCCGAATTTGGCCCATTAGGGGAACAGGCTAGTAACGGGCCGACTCTTGCCATGGGCCGAATTTGGCCCATTAGGGGAACAGGCCAGTAACGGGCCGGAAGTAATTGAGGGCCGAAAAGGAGCCCAAGAACGTATGGGCCATCAATAGGCCGAAAGCTAACACGGGCTGGAAACGGCCCATGTAAATCACGGGCCGTTAACGGTTATAAAGAAAATTACTGTTCATTATGGGCTAGAGTCACCGTGGGCCTGTAAAGGGCCGAAAGATTCGAAGGCCTCATATGGGCCGAAAGACGTCGTGGGCCATACATGGGCCGAAAGTGAAATGGGCTGGTGTTAAATTCGACGGCCCACATGACGTTGTTGGGCCGATTTCCTTTAGGGCCTAACGGGCCGTGAGTTAACGGGCCGTAAAATGGGCTATTTGCGAAGAGACCGTTAACAGGCTTTTCATGGGCCAGCCCGTTAACTTTTGACCAAGTCAAATGGGCTGGCTTTGTAAGCTCAATGGGCCAGTGGTGGGCTGTCGCACGTGTCGACATATCGTAGGCGCCTATCTGACCCACTGACGAGCTGGCACGTGTTTCGTCCGGCCAATAAGAATTTTACACGTGGAAATTTCCCATTGGTCGGGGCTGTTAACGGGTTATCGGATCCAAAACCCGACCCGATAGCTTAACGGTGTTCCGTTACGGTGGATGCCACGTGTCGGTCACCCATGACGAAATCACTTCTGTGACGCATGATTTATCGTCATGGAAGTGGACACTTCCTTGATGATAATTTTGGTAATGTCATGGAACACTTCTACGACAGCACAGGTATGACTATCTTGATTCTGTCATAAAATCGTCATGGATGTACATGCATGACAAAAAACGCGACCTACTGTGACAAACACGTACCATCACGGAAGTGTATTTTTTTGTAGTGGTGGTTTTTCTGTTAAGGACGCTCGCACCCGGATGGTACTCCACCGATGTGACAGCCCCGACGAGCTCTACCCGGTTCACTCCGCCACCTCCACCACTTCCGCGGCCCCTGTCGCCCTCGCCACCGGAGTGGATCTTTGGCATGCTCGCTTGGGTCATCCCAAACCCACCACCCTTCGTCATATACTTCGGAGTTTTTCTTTCACGTGTAATAAGAACGAAGATCACTCGTGTCATGCATGTCGCCTCGGCAAACAAGCTCGTCTCCCGTTTAGGGCTTCTTCTCATGTTGCATCGTACCCGTTTGAGTTAATTAATAGTGATGTTTGGACCTCTCCTGTTGCAAGTAATACGGGCTATCTTTATTATCTTGTCATACTTGATGATTTCTCGCATATTGTGTGGACCTTCCCATTGCGCCGCAAGTCGGATGCTATATCCACTCTCGCCGCCTTCTACTCCTATGTTCTCACGCAGTTTGGTCATCTCATTCGCGCGTTGCAGACAGATAACGGGAAGGAGTTCGACAACCTAGCTGTTCGTACTCTCCTCACCACACATGGCACGACTTTTCGTCTCACCTGCCCGTACACCTCGCAGCAGAACGGTCGCGCTGAGCATATCCTTCGCACTCTCAATGACTCCGTTCGGACTCTTCTCTTTCACGAAAATGTGCCTCCATGCTTTTGGCCTAACGCTCTCGCCACCGCTTCACACCTCATTAACATCCGTCCATGCCGCACTCGCTGGAACTTTGCACCTCATCACCTCCTCTTCGGTGCACCACCCTCTTATGATGAGCTTCGCACCTTTGCCTGTCTCTGCTACCCTAGCATCGCCGCTACTGCGCCTCATAAGCTTGCACCCCGCTCCGTCGCCTGCATCTTTCTCGGCTACCAACCCAACACTAAGGGCTACCGCTGCTATGATCCTGTCTCCCATCGTGTTCCCGTTTCCGTTTCAGTAGCAGGTACCCCTTGTCGCCTCGTCGCCGCCGGCCACCGGCAGCCCTTCGGCGACTCCGTCAGGTGGACGGCCCCGCCCGGCTCTCGGACCACCCCCGGGCTTTGGCGGTCCTCGCGCCGTGGGACGAGCTGCGTCTCGCGCCCCCACGCCAGCGCCTGCCCTCTCAGCCTCCTCGGCCGACCACGACGACTTGGCTGGCGCCCCCTTCACCCGCCACCCCCGACTCAGGCGCCGCCGGCTAGGCCGCCCCTTCGGCCGCCGCCTCACCGGCCCCGTCGCCAGCCGCCTCGCCGGTCCCGTCGCTAGCCCTGTCGCCGGTCACCTCACCGGCCCCGTCGCCGGCCGCCTCGCCGGTCCCGTCACTGGCCCCGTCGCCGGCCGCCTCGCCGGCTGCTTCGCCGCCCACCTCGCCGGCCGCTCCGGTGTTGCCGTCTGGCCCTGTTACACGTGCTAGGACAGGCGTTCACCGTCCGAGCCTGCGGTACTCGGGCGATGAGTACCTCCTCGCCGCCTCCACCGCAGAGCCGTCTCCTCTTCCCGCGTTCGCTCGCGCAGCCCTCCGTGATCCTCACTGGCTTGCGACGATGCAGGAAGAGTTCGATGCTCTTCAGCGGAACCGTACCTGGACACTGGTTCCCCGGCCTCCTCGCGCCAATGTCATCACCGGCAAGTGGGTCTTTCGCCACAAGACACACTCGGATGGTACACTTGAGCGCTACAAGGCTCGCTGGGTGGTTCGTGGTTTTCGACAGTGCGCTGGAGTTGACTTCACTGAGACGTTTTCCCCGGTTATTAAACCGGGCACGATCCACACCGTCCTCCAGCTTGCGTTGTCCCGAGGCTGGCCAGTTCATCACATGGATGTCTCCAACGCCTTCCTCCACAGCCATCTTGAGGAGCAGGTTTATTGTGAGCAGCCCACCGGTTTCGTCGACGCATCTCTACCTGCTCATGTGTGTTTGCTGTCTCGGTCTCTCTACAGGCTCAAGCAAGCACCCCGCGCCTGGTACCAGTGGATCGCCGGGTTTCTTCGGACACTGGGTTTCACCGTCACTCGCTCGGATGCCTTACTGTTTGTCTATCGCCACGGTGACACGACTGCATATTTTCTCCTCTACGTCGACGACATCATCCTGACGGCCTCCTCCGCAGCTCTACTTCAGCAGATTACTCTTCGGCTGCGTGACGAGTTTGCCATCAAGGACTTGGGTGCTCTACCTCATTTCCTTGGCATTGAGGTCGTTCGGCGACCGGACGGCTTCTTTCTTCATCATGAGAAGTATGCGCACGAGCTTCTTGAGCATCCTGGCATGCTCAACTGTCACCCTGTTGCTACTCCTGTTGACACGAAGGCCAAGGTTTCTGCTCTTGAGTTTTATGGGTGCCAGCATTTTGACTCGTCCATCGATGATTTTTGCATGCGCCTCAAGAAGCTTGCCGATGAGCTCCGTGATCTCGGGGAGAAGATCGGCGACGAGCTCCTCATCAGCACCCTCACCGCCGGTCTCAACGAGAATTTTGGGAACGCCGCCTCCAACCTCACCCTCATCCCGGAGCCTACCTTCACTAAGGTGGTGGCGTACCTCAAGCTGGAGGAGCGCCGGATGCGGATGGCGCGGACTCGTGCAACCCACACCGCCCTTGTTGCCGGCACCCGTGGGGGTCAAGCCCCACCACCTCCGCGCTCGACGCTGCCCCAGCCGGGGGCGCCCGCTTTCCCGCCCGGCTTCCCGCCCGCCCCGGCTGCTCCCTCTCGCCGCCCCAGTCGGCGGCCAATGGGGGGGGGTCGTCGCGGTGGCCGTCGTGGCAGCCGCAAGCAGGGGCGCGGGAGCTCAGGGAGGAGCACCCCGCCCGCCGCAGTAGGCCTATCAGCCGGCCCCGTGGTACGCCGGCCAAAATCCATGGACCGATGTTGTGCCTGCCTACTCCATGCCGGTTCCCCGTGCCCCTACCCCGGGTATCCTCGGCGCCCGGCCACCGTCGCACCAGGCGTTCAACGTCGCGCCTCAGCCCTATGCGGCGCCCTACGGCCAGCAGCAGCAGCCTGGCGGGCTGCCGCTGCTGCCCCTGACGGCCCCGCCCCAGCCTCTCCCGCCGGCGCCATGGGACCCGGCCCTTCTGGCGTCTCTTCACACCGCCCCTTCACCATCCAGCTACACCGGCGGCGGCGACTGGTATATGGACACCGGAGCCACCGCGCATATGGCCGCTTATCCCGGTAACCTCCACACCTCCTATCCCGTCCACTCTTCCAACCGCATCACCGTCGGTGACGGCTCCTCTCTTCCAATCACTCACATTGGTCATGCTTATTTTCCGTCTAACTCCACTCCAATATCCATGTCTAATGTCTTAGTTTCTCCTGAGCTTATTAAAATCTTGTTTCTGTTCGTTCTCTTACACGTGAAAATTCTGTTACCGTTGAATTTGACGAATGTGGTTTTTCTGTTAAGGACGCTCGCACCCGGATGGTACTCCACCGATGTGACAGCCCCGACGAGCTCCACCCAGTTCACTCTGCCACTTCCACCACTTCCGCCGGCCCTGTCGCCCTCGCCACCGGAGTGGATCTTTGGCATGCTCGCTTGGGTCATCCCAATCCCGCCACCCTTCGTCATATACTTCGGAGTTTTTCTTTCACCTGTTATAAGAACGAGGATCACTCGTGTCATGCATGTCGCCTCGGCAAACATGCTCGTCTCCCGTTGAGGGCTTCTTCTCATGTTGCATCGTACCCGTTTGAGTTAATTCATAGTGATGTTTGGACCTCTCCTGTTGCCAGTAATACGGGCTATATTTATTATCTTGTCATACTTGATGATTTCTCGCATATTGTGTGAACCTTCCCGTTGCACTGCAAGTCGGATGCTATATCCACTCTCGCCGCCTTCTACTCCTATGTTCTCACGCAGTTTGGTCGTCCCATTCTCGCGTTGCAGACAGATAACGGGAAGGAGTTCGACAACGTAGCTGTTCGTACTCTCCTCACCACACATGGCATGACTTTTCGTCTCACCTGCCCGTACACCTCGCAGCAGAACGGTCGCGCTGAGCGTATCCTTCGCACTCTTAATGACTGCGTTCGGACTCTCCTCTTTCACGCCAATGTGCCTCCACGTTTTTGGCCTGACGCTCTTGCCACCGCTTCACTCCTCATTAACATCCGTCCATGCCGCACTCGCGGGAACTTTGCACCTCATCACCTCCTGTTCGGTGCACCACCCTCTTATGATGAGCTTCGCATCTTCGCCTGTCTCTGCTACCCTAGCATCGCCGCTACTGCGCCTCATAAGCTTACACCCCGCTCCGTCGCCTGCATCTTTCTCGGCTACCCACCTAACACTAAGGGCTACCGCTGCTATGATCCTGTCTCCCATCGTGTTTTCACCTCCCGACACGTTTACTTTGATGAGATGGTTTTTCCGTTTCAGCAGCAGGCACACCTTGTCGCCTAGTCGCCGCCGGCCATCGGCGGCCCTTCGGCGACTCCGTCAGGTGGACGACCCCGCCCGACTCGCGGACTGCGTCCGGGCTTTGGTGGTCCTCGCGCCGTGGGACGAGCTGCGTCTCGCGCCCCCACGCAAGCGCCTGTCCTCTCGGCCTCCTCGGCCGACCACGACGCCTTGGCTGGTGCCCCCTCTTCACCCGCCACCCCTGACTCGGGCGCCGCTGGCTCCGCCGCCCCTTCGGCCGCCGCCTCACCGGCCCCGTCGCCGGCCGCCTCGCCGGTCCCATCGCTGGCCCCGTCGCCGGTCACCTCACCGGCCCCATCGTCGGCCGCCTCGCCGGTCCCGTCACTGGCCCCGTCACCGGCCGCCTCGCCGGTTGCTTCGCCACCCGCCTCGCCGGCCGCTCCGGTGTTGCCGTCTGGCCCTGTTACACGAGCTAGGACAGGCGTTCACCGTCCGAGCCTGCGGTCCTCGGGCGATGAGTACCTCCTCGCCGCCTCCACCGCAGAGCCGTATCCTCTTCCCACGTCCGCTCACGCAGCCCTCAGTGATCCTCACTGGCTTGCGAAGATGCAGGAAGAGTTCGACGCTCTTCAGCGGAACCGTACCTGGACACTGGTTCCCCGACCTCCTCACGCCAATGTCATCACCGGCAAGTGGGTCTTTCGCCACAAGACCCGCTCGGACGTTACACTTGAGCGCTACAAGGCTCGCTGGGTGGTTCGTGGTTTCCGACAGTGCGCTGGAGTTGACTTCACTGAGACGTTTGCCCCGGTTGTTAAACCGGGCACGATCCGCACCGTCCTCCAGCTTGCGGTGTCCCGAGGCTGGCCAGTTCATCAGATGGATGTCTCCAACGCCTTCCTCCACGGCCATCTTGAGGAGCAAGTTTATTGTGAGCAGCCCACCGGTTTCGTCGACGCATCTCTACCTGGTCATGTGTGTTCGCTGTCCGGTCTCTCTACGGGCTCAAGCAAGCACCCCGCGCCTGGTACCAGCGGATTGCCGGGTTTCTTTGCACACTGGGTTTCACCGTCACTCGCTCGAATGCCTTACTGTTTTTCTATCGCCACGGTGACACGACTGCATATTTGCTCCTCTACGTCGACGACATCATCCTGACGGCCTCCTCCGCAGCTCTACTTTAGCAGATTACTCTTCGGCTGCGTGACGAGTTTGCCATCAAGGACTTGGGTGCTCTACATTATTTCCTTGGCATTGAGGTAGTTCGGCGACCGGACGGCTTCTTTCTTCATCAGCAGAAGTATGCGCACGAGCTTCTTGAGCATGCTGGCATGCTCAACTGTCACCCTGTTGCTACTCCTGTTGACACGAAGGCCAAGGTTTCTGCTCTTGAGTTTTATGGGTGCCAGCAGCTTGACTCGTCCATCGACGATTTTTGCATGCGCCTCAAGAAGCTTGCCGATGAGCTCCGTGATCTTGGGGAGACGATCGGCGACGAGCTCCTCATCAGCACCCTCACCGCCGGACTCAGTGAGGATTTTGGGAACGCCGCCTCCAACCTCACCCTCATCCCGGAGCCTACCTTCGCTAAGGTGGTGGCGTACCTCAAGCTGGAGGAGCGCCGGATGCGGATGGCGCGGACTCGTGCAACCCACACCGCCCTCGTTGCCGGCACCCGCGGGGGTCAAGCCCCACCGCCTCCGTGCCCGACGCGGTCCCAGCCGGAGGCGCCCGCTTTCCCACCCAGCTTCCCGCCCACCCCGGTTGCTCCCTTCCCGCTGCCCCAGTCGGCGGCCAATGGGGGGGTCGTCGCGGTGGCCTTCGCGTCGGCCGAAAGCAGGGGGCGTGGGCGCTCAGAGAGGAGCAGCCCGCCCGCCGCAGCACGCCTATCAGCCGGCCCCGTGGTACGCCGGCCAGAATCCATGGACCGGCGTTGTGCATGCCTACTCCATGCCGATTCCCCGTGCCCCTACCCCGGGTATCCTCGGTGCCCGGCCACCGTCGCACCAGGCGTTCTACGTCGCGGCTCAGCCCTATGCGGCGCCCTACGGCCAGTAGCTGCAGCCAGGAGGGCTGCCGCTGCTGCCCCTGACAGCCCCGCCGCAGTCTCTCCCGCCGGCGCCATGGGACCCGGCCCTTCTGGCGTCTCTTCACACCGCCCCTTCACCATCCAGCTACAACGGTGGCGGCGACTGGTATATGGACACCGGAGCCACCGCGCATATGGCCGCTTATCCCGGTAACCTCCACACCTCCTATCCCGTCCACACTTCCAACCGCATCACCGTCGGTGACGGCTCCTCTCTTCCTATCACTCACATTGGTCATGCTTATTTTCCGTCTAACTCCACTCCAATATCCATGTCTAATGTCTTAGTTTCTCCCGAGCTTATTAAATATCTTGTTTCTGTTCGTTCTCTTACATGTGAAAACCCTGTTACCGTTGAATTTGACGAATGTGGTTTTTCTGTTAAGGACGCTCGCACCCGGATGGTACTCCACCGATGTGACAGCCCCGACGAGCTCTACTCGGTTCACTCTGCCACCTCCACCACTTCCGCCGCCCCTGTCGCCCTCGCCACCGGAGTGGATCTTTGGCATGCTCGCTTAGGTCATCCCAATCCCGCCACCCTTCGTCATATACTTCAGAGTTTTTCTTTCACGTGTAATAAGAACGAGGATCACTCGTGTCATGCATGTCGCCTCGGCAAACATGCTCATCTCCCGTTTAGGGCTTCTTATCATGTTGCATCGTACCCGTTTGAGTTAATTCATACTGATGTTTGGACCTCTCCTGTTGCCAGTAATACGGGCTATATTTATTATCTTGTCATACTTGATGATTTCTCGCATATTGTGTGGACCTTCCCGCTGCGCCGCAAATCAGATGCTATATCCACTCTCGCCGCCTTCTACTCCTATGTTCTCACGCAGTTTGGTTGTCCCATTCTCGCGTTGCAGACAGATAACGGGAAGGAGTTCGACAACATAGCTGTTCGTACTCTCCTCACCACACATGGCACGACCTCACCTGCCCGTACACCTCGCAGCAGAATAGTCGCGCTGAGCATATCCTTCGCACTCTTAATGACTGCGTTCGGACTCCCTTCTTTCACGACAATGTGCCTCCATGCTTTTGGCCTGACGCTCTCGCCACCGCTTCACTCCTCATTAACCTCCGTCCATGCTGCACTCGCGGGAACTTTGCACCTCATCACCTCCTCTTCGGGGCACCACCCTCTTATGATGAGCTTCGCATCTTTGGCTGTCTCTGCTACCCTAGCATCGCCTCTAGTGCGCCTCATAAGCTTGCACCCCGCTCCGTCGCCTGCATCTTTCTTGGCTACCCACCTAACACTAAGGGCTACCGCTCCTATGATCCTATCTCCCATCGTGTTTTCACCTCCCGACACGTTTACTTTGATGAGATGGTGTTTCCGTTTCAGTAGCAGGTACCCCTTGTCGCCTCGTCGCCGCCGGCCATCGGCGGCCCGTCGGCGACTCCGTCAGCTGGACGACCCCGCCCAGCTCTCGGACCGCCTCCGGGCTTTGGCGGTCCTCGCGCCGTGGGACGACCTGCGTCTCGCGCCCCCACGCCAGCGCCTACCCTCTCGGTCTCCTCGGCCGACCACGACGCCTTGGCTGGGGCCCCCCTTCACCCGCCGCCCCG
>NC_057814.1:620485963-620487705 GCF_018294505.1 Triticum aestivum
GCCGGCCCCGTCGCCGGCCGCCTCGCCCGTCCCGTCGCTAACCCCGTCACCGGTCACCTCACCGGCCCCGTCGCCGGCCGCCTCGCCGGTCCCGTCACTGGCCCCGTCACCGGCCGCCTCGCTGGTTGCTTCGCCGCCCGCCTCGCCGGCCGCTCCGGTGTTGCCGTCTGGCCCTGTTACACGGGCTAGGACAGGCGTTCACCATCCGAGCCTGCGGTACTCGGGCGATGAGTACCTCCTCGCCGCCTCCACCGTAGAGCCGTCTCCTCTTCCCGCGTCCGCTCGCGCAGCCCTCCGTGATCCTCACTGGCTTGCGACGATGCAGGAAGAGTTCGACGCTCTTCAGCGGAACCTTACCTGGACACTGGTTCCCCGGCCTCCTCGCGCCAATGTCATCACCGGCAAGTGGGTCTTTCGCCACAAGACCCGCTCGGACGGTACACTTGAGCGCTACAAGGCTCGCTGGGTGGTTCGTGGTTTCCGACAGTGCGCTGGAGTTGACTTCACTTAGACGTTTGCCCCGGTTGTTAAACCGGGCACGATCCGCACCGTCCTCCAGCTTGCGATTTCCCGAGGCTGGCCAGTTCATCAGATGGATGTCTCCAACGCCTTCCTCCATGGCCATCTTGAGGAGCAGGTTTATTGTGAGCAGCCCACCGGTTTCGTCCACGCATCTCTACCTGGTCATGTGTGTTTGCTGTCCCGGTCTCTCTACGGGATCAAGCAAGCACCCCGCGCCTGGTACCAGCGGATCGCCGGGTTTCTTCGGACACTGGGTTTCACCGTGACTCGCTCGGATGCCTCACTGTTTGTTTATCGCCACGGTGACATGACTGCATATTTGCTCCTGTATGTCGACGACATCATCCTGACGGCCTCCTCTGCAGCTCTACTTCAGCAGATTACTCTTCGGCTGCGTGACGAGTTTGCCATCAAGGACATGGGTGCTCTACATTGTTTCCTTGGCATTGAGGTCGTTCGGCGACCGGACGGCTTCTTTCTTCATCAGCAGAAGTATGCGCACGAGCTTCTTGAGCATGCTGGCATGCTCAACTGTCACCTTGTTGCTACTCCTGTTGACACGAAGGCCAAGGTTTCTGTTCTTGAGGGCTCGCCAGCGTCGGATGCTCCTTTCTACCGGTCCATCGTCGGTGCTCTTCAGTATCTGACTCTCACCAGACCGGATCTTCAGTATGCTGTTCAGCAGGTGTGTCTCCACATGCACGCCCCTCGTGACTCCCATTGGACTCTCGTGAAGCGGATCCTCCGTTACATTCGCGGCACGATGACCCTCGGGCTCACCCTCAAGGCGTCCACTTCTCTGGAGATGATGGCCTACTCCGAAGCGGACTGGGCTGGCTGCCCAGACATTCGTCGGTCCACCTCCGGCTACTGCGTCTACCTCGGTCCTTCACTCGTCTCGTGGTCGTCCAAGCGACAACCCACGGTTTCGCGCTCCAGCGCGGAGGCTGAGTACCGAGCTGTGGCTAACGCTGTTGTTGAGTGCACCTGGCTACGACAGTTACTTCAGGAGCTGCATCACGACGTCCCCCAGACTACGGTTGTCTACTGTGACAACGTTTCTGCGGTGTACCTCTCCGCCAACCCCGTTCATCATCGCTGGACTAAACACATTGAGCTGGACATTCACTTTATGCGCGAGCAGTTGGCCCTTCGACGTATTCGGGTTCTCCACGTTCCGACTGCACAACAGTTCGCCGATGTGATGACGAAGGGACTGC